>NC_054534.1:68477094-68539594 GCF_017654505.1 Polyodon spathula | reverse complement strand
TGTTTCTAACTGTGTATTGTAACCACAGAGAGACCACGTCTCAAATGAAAGTGGCTAAACAAAGCTTTTCAATGTATGTTACTTCAGCCATTTAAAGTATATAGCAAGTGCTAAAAGAAGTTAGTTAATCCAAACTTGGGTAACATTGAAATTAGAAAGGTAATTTAACGTTATGATGAATATAAAGACATACTAAATGTTAAGCACAACAATGCAGTGACTATAAGAAAAGGCAAGATACAAGATACTTGGAGTTGGAAAGGAGTTATTTTTTAACTCTGAACTGCAGTTCAATGTAAAACATCTACTGTTGACTTTCTGTGATGGAGTAACGGCAACATTTGCACTGACCATTAAAAGTACAACCAGGTATCCTTGTTTTGAATTATTTACAGGTTATTGAATAAACAAAGTAACTTGACTTATGTCAGTACTTGATGGCAAGTTGTAATTAGTAATGTTAAACTATTGTAATGTTGGAATGTATTTTCTATTTTGACCAGGTTACAATATTTACACTAAGATTATGTTATAAATATTATTTGTTAGAATTAAACAGATGTCGAATATTTAGGTTGCTATATGATAGATGTTGTTTTATTCTGAATACACTACAGCAAAAATTATTTGGTGGTTTGCGCAATATTATTCTACTGTTGCTTTAATTGGAAGAGATACGCGCTGTGACGTTGTTCATGCTCATTGAGTTCTGTATTTTAATTCAATAAAAAAAGAAAAAAACTTGTGCCTAAGGAAATGGGGTACAGAGCAAAGAAATCTCGTCTTGGACATTGTTTGAACACTTTGTGAACCCCGCTAAACTTTACCGGCTTACACTGTTATGCTGTCTGCTTGTACACACGCATTTGCCTTTTACTCTTGGTAGTACGTAAGGGACCAGAGTTCGAGTAATCGAATACACAGAAATGTTACACCCTGTGTATTCAAATAGGAAAATATTCCAAATTCCCATCCCTAATCCTAATAATAAACACTTTTAAAACAATATTCATAATACAAAATAATAACAATCCAACTAAGAGCGTTGTCGCTTGTAGCCTCTCCCAAGTCCGCGCCAATCTTGCCGAGTGATACCAACGAGTCCACATCGGATCCCAGATCAAAAAGTTACTCAATTTGATTGGGACATCTTACTGTGAGACTGGATATGATGTAAACAAAATGTTGAATTCACAACAAATAAAGCTGTTGTTTTCTGCAAGTCTGGGAAACTGACGCCAAACAAGGCAAAATGTCACTTTTTTTCTCTGTCAAATGAAGCCTCCACTCTTAAATGTTCTTCATTTTTTTTTCATAATTGCATTCTTTATGATTTATTGATTTCAGCACTTTACTTTTGGCTTATTGGTTGCTTAGTTGTAGAAAACCCAATTTGTAAAAGATGTGCCACGGGAACGAGTACCAACATAGCACTTTGGTACATAGTCTCAGATTCTGACTGTACAACAAATATGACACTTGGCGGGAAAGTTAGGATTAGTTAGTAGTTATGTTTTTAAAAAATGTTTTGCAAATGAATTGTCAGTTTTTTGACACACGGGCCCGTTTTCCTGGATTCATGAAAGGGAAGCCATATGCGCTATATATATATATTATACTAGTTAAATATAACCAGCCCAGCTGGGCCTGTGGTGCTTCATAACTACCGGCCAAACTTCGCTGTCTACTGGCTCCGGGCCACCCGGCCATGGTTAATGTCGAAACCTGATTGTGACAACTGTAAAAACAAAACCAGATTTCCACAGCCTTCCTTTTATAGTTTGAGTTAAAGGAACAGAGCAAGGCTATCATTGTAATATTTTCTTTTTTTTCTTGTAAAGCTATAAAATATCAGCTCTAAGTGTTTGCAATAAAAAGATTGTCTGTATAACAAAGGGAATCCTTTTCAGAGGCTGCTTTGATAACCTGAGTTGAAATACAGACTAGCAGCCCCCAAGCAGGTTGCCCTACAAATTTTTGGCAATGAAAAAACTGGATTACTGTGAACGAGTGGTTTGCGGTGCGCAGGTTTAGTGATGATACAGTGCTCTGGAACAAACACACACACGCAAGACAGTTCATAATTAACAGCTCTTTATTTTCAGCTGGGTTTAAACATTTTAAATATTAAGCGCAGGCTCTACACATCAATTTGTATTGTGCCGTGCAAAAGGAGGGTTACAGTCCCGAAATAAAGACACTTTTTAAACACACAATACACAGATACGTCTCCTGACAGTGGGTGCTCTAGTGCAGGGGTGCCCAATCCTGGTCCCAGAGGGCCTGTGTCCCTCCTGGTTTTTGATCCGACTGTACACTAAATTGCTTAATTGGACCAATTAAACTTCTAATAAGTGCTTGATTGGTCCTATTAACTAATTTAGGGGACAGTTAGAACAAAAGCCAGGAGGACACCAGCCCTCCAGGACCATGATTGGTTACCCCTGCTCTAGTGCAAGTGAGTGGTGAAAGATAAACACAGAGGTAACAGTAGATCTGTGTTGTCTGATCACATCTCCTCCAGTCCATGACTGACACATCACTTACTGCATTAAGGCGCTGACTTCTGGTATCATGGTCCCACCCCCTTCCTGAATAACCCTGGAATGAACTGCAGAAACTTCTTTTCTGGAGCACACTGTTCCGGTTATACAGAGCCCTCACAAATTGGGGATTGTTAACGAGGATTCATTCGCTCTCTGTCACAATTACCAATCATCTTTATTCTCATTTGGAACTTGACACTGTATTTGGTTTTAGATTAGAACTCTCGGTTCAGGTTTTTTTGTTTTGTTTTTGTTTTACAGGCATTAAATAGCCAAGCCATGCTGTATTGGTTGCAGCAGCTACAAATGAAACGGTGGCAGCACAATACCAGCCAGGTGAAAATACCTGCAGAGCCATCCACTACCTTCACACAGCCCTGCCAGCTGCCTTCTGCACCTCGGGAAGGTAAGGTCACTGACATCCCATCGCTCAAGGCTACAACACTGAGCGCCATAGGTTTTGATAGCAGTTTTAAATCCAGCTCAAGTCAACCAAATTGCGTGTGTTGGGGGGGGGGGGGAATAATTTAAATTGGGTTATTTATTCTAACTTGCTCTGCTAACCACCACATTTTTTTTTCCTTTTTTGTCCTTTACTGTAACTATATCTAAGGTCTTTTCGCGAGGTGTATTGTGAAGCAAGAAATGCAATGCTTTAATTAGGTGAGGTAGCACAAGTACGAGGACTTTCTTTATTGTGTCTGGGGGAAAAAACTCAAAATGACAAAAGGCTGATGTCAGTTCTGCACCATGCCCATGCTGAGACTGTTCACAGTGAGACATTGGTGATTGTCTAATTTCTACCGATGACTCATCGGCTCTGCTGTGCTTGAAGCAAGCTTAGTTGCAGAGAACACAAACATGGTAACTAGGCAGGGATTCACTTTGTGATGTTATCTTATGACTCGTTTCCATTTTTATAACGGCAACGTTGTGGCTGTTCATTTGTCCATCTGTATGGCACACCTATTTCATTTTGATTAAACTAGGTGTACACATTTTGTGGCAATATTTATTGTGCATCAATTCATAGATACAGTGCCTATAGAAAGTCTACACCCCCTTGAACTTTTGTCACATTTTGTTGTGTCAGTGCTTCAGAATTTAATGCATTTAAATGAGGATTTTTTTTCCACTTATCTACACACCATACTCCACACTGTTAAGGGGAAAAAAACATTTTATTGAGAAAAAAATTATATATTAAAAATATAAAACTGAAAGATCATAATTGGATAAGTGTCTCCCCCCCCCTGAGTTAATACTTGGTGGAAGCACCTTTGGCAGCAAGCACAAATTTTCGATTGGATTTAGGTCGGGGCTCTGACCGGGCCATTCAAAGGACATTTACCTTTTTGTTCCTTAACCACTCCAGTGTAGCTTTAGCTGTGTGCTTTGGGTCGTTGTCATGCTGAAAGGTGAATTCCGTCCCAGTTTCAGATTACTTGCTGAGGGCAGTAGGTTTTCCTCAAGGACTTCTCTGTACTTTGATGCATTCATTTTCCCTTCTATCCTGACAAGTGCCCCAGTCCCTGCCGATAAGAAACATCCCCATAACATGATGCTGCAACCACCATGCTTCACAGTAGGGATGGTGTTCTTTGGGTGATGCACTGTGTTGGGTTTGGGCCAAACATAACGCTTTGCATTTAGGCCCAAAAGTTCCATTTTAGTTTCGTCAGACCACAAAACTTTTTGCCACGTGGCTACAGAATCTCCTGAGTGTTTTTTTGCATACTTCAAACAGGATTCAAGGTTGGCTTTCTTGAGTAAAGGCTTCCTTCTTGCCACCCTACCATAGAGACCAGATTTGTGGAGGGCTTGGGATATTGTTGTCACATGCACACTTTGACCAGTCTTGGCCATAAAAGCATTTAGCTCTTGCAAATTTGCCCTCTTGGTAGCCTCTGTGATCAGGCTCCTTCTTGCTCGGTCATCCAGTTTGGAGGGACGGCCTAATCTAGGCAGTGTCTTGGTGGTGCCATACACCTTCCACTTCTTAATAATTGTCTTGACCATACTTCAAGGGGTATTCAAGGCCTTTGATATTTTTTTATACCCATCCTCTGATATGTACCTTTCAACAACTTTGTCCCGGAGTTCATCTGAAAGCACCTTGGTGCTCATGGTTGAGTCTTTGCTTTGAAATGACTTACCCAGTAGAGGGAACCTACAGGAACTGCTGAATTTATCCTGAAATCATGTGAATCACTACAATTTAACACGGGTGGAGGCCATTTAACTTGGTGTGTGATTTTGAAGGCAATTGGTTACACCTGAGCTAATTTAGGGTTGCTATTACAAGGGGGGGGGGCGGACACTTATCCAACCAAGCTATTTTAGTTTTTATTTTTAATTAATTTTCTACAAATTACTGAATATTTTTTTCACTTGGAAGTTGTTGGGTAGGATGTGTAGATAAATGAAAAAAAAAAATTAGTGCATTTCAATTCCAGGCTATAAGGCAACAAAAGGTGAAAAATTTGAAAGGGGGTGTAGACTTTCTATAGGCACTGTACGTCTTGAGACTCAATTTTCAGGAAACTGCATTGCCATTTCATAATGCTTATGTCATGGTCATGAATTTACAGCCATAAGGGGGAATGTATGTTGATGAAACACTTGGTTCATACTTGGATTCAAGTTAACCAAATTGGGTTAATATTGTTTCCTCCCAATGCTGTTTTATTTCTTATTTCTGAATTTACTGGGCTATGATAATCTTTTTTTTAACTTGTTGCCATGGTAATAAAATTGTCAATTTTGATATTTTACCGTCCTTTTGCCTGCCCGAACTACTCGCAAGACGAGCTGTAAAAATGTCTTAACAGCACCAGGTCTAAATACCACTGAACTCTTTATTAACAACACCCAATAGAATAAGAATATTTTAGATTTGGTGCTGTTTTAGACTAGGCACTGTATACAGGTTTAAAGTTGGCAAGATGTATATGCACCTCCGTATATACAATAAAATAGACCCGATATTTACAACTGACTCGTGTCTTCTGGTAAAAGAGTGACACGTACTTTCAACCTGTGCTTTCTTAAGACAGCAGCTTAAACAACACAGCCTGCAAACACAGTTTCTGACAGCTGTTCTGAGTGAGACTCTCTTTAATGTTGCCAGAAACTTTCCCAAGGAAAAAAAAGAGGGAAGCAGAGTTCATGTCATGTATTGTCTAGCTGCTGTTGGCATGTAAACTAACAGACATGCAACAGGAAGTTCTTAATTTCCTAATAGTTATAGAAGATATTAACACAGGGCTGGGATCATGTTTTCATTCAGATATTTACAAGAAACCAGCCTCACTGCAAATCTTTTTCAATGCCCAAGGCTGTGTCATATCGACTTGAAGAACTTGAGAGCATGTTTAAAATTGTAAAATTACGAAGCGTGCATCAAACTATGTAATTCGGTAAACTATTTATAAGAAATTTTCATTTGACTAAAACATACATCTATCTACAGATTTGGAAATATGGAGAATGGAACCAAATAATACATTTTGTATATCTAATAAATAATATTAATAATGAATTTACTCCATGAAGTACAGCAAATAAGAACAACTTACTACATTAGAATGGTATTTCCACATGATAAATGAATATGTATGAAATGGGTCTGAAGGGATGGCCAGTTGAGATGCTTGGGCTCTTTTTCAGAAAGGACTGAGGACTTCTTCCCAGCAGTAAAGACCCCCAAGGGCCTGGTCGGGGAAGCAGCAGCCTGTCTGCCAGATCCCTGGCAACAAAATGCACTGCAAAAGCTCTCCCTCAAGCACCCCATTACAGAGATACAGTAAGACACTACCTGCATACCTTGTTTTTTGTGCCTCTTAGTGGGAAAGCACACTGAATTGAATGGCTCTCTGTTATGCATATTGTAAGTACCAAGAGCAGCTTTTTGTTCATCAAAATCATGGCGATGGCTAGGCTATCTTTTTTTTTTTTTTTTTTTTTTTTTTTTTTTTTTAAAGGGAATGTCAGTTGCTCATGACTTGCTAGCTGCAAATATTTTGTAACCAAAATATATTCCTTGGCTTCTAGTTAATAACAGCAATGTTTTCACTAGTAGGAAGCAATATGTGCTTTTACTCTAAGGTCGCTCAGTATTTGAAAATTTACAGAAGTTATTCAAACCTGTTATGCAAAATGGTCAGCCCTATCCAGGCAGCTGCCTGTAGGCAAAAGAAACAACGAGTCGAACAAGTTGAGCTTTGGACTTTGTTATTTGTTGTGTACTACTTTAGTTTATGTGTGCGTTTGTTTCTGTGCATTTAGTTTCATTTTCTCTGTACTTTGCCTTCAGAAGTCAGTTAGTGTTTCTCCTGCCTTGCCCTTACAGGAACACTGTCCTCAATATCTGTGGAAACAAGTCAGCTCAGGAGCTGAGGCGGAGTGTGTTCAACTTTGACGAGATTCAGCAGCCGCAGGACAGTCCCTGTGAGGATCCTGTGACACAGATGCTGGGGGAAACAACAGGTGTGTCCTTCAGCTGACAGGAAACTGCCCCTCAAAGTCTGTGACTCTGCTTAGTTCATTTCTGGAACAGTTCAATGCGGGGGACCAACACAGTAGCTCTGCTTAATGAAACTATTACATTCTTCTCATGCAGGGTAAGAACTCTTTGTGCTGTTAAAATGTGCAGAGGTTTCCTGTTCCTAAAAGGTTGAACCATGCAGGAGTAAAGCTTGTTAATAATATAAAGAATGAGCGTCAATAAAGCATTTTTTAAAGAAATTTCTAGAAAACTCACTTGACAATTTTACCTTTCACTGAAAACAACAGCTCTTTCTACAACTGTTTTTTTTTTTTTTTTTTTTTTGCAGCAAATTGCAGTTTTGGCTAGACATCCTGGAATTAACATTAGTACTATGGGTTCTATGATGATTTTATGTGTATAACAAATTTGAAATCCAGAAATAATCTGTAAACAAGTATCAAATCATTATTATTATTATTTTTGGTTTAATGGTTATGAAGGGTATATTGTCAGGCAGGTAGTTCCAGAGTAAAATAAAGAACCAGCAGGTTTAGGAAAAAAAAAAAATACAGTAAATCAATATTGATGTATTTCAAATGCTTTCTTTGCTCGATCCCTTTCCTAGCACTGCCTGTACCTCTGACACCCCCAGCACCTACAGTGCTTTCAGCTCCTTCCGTTTTTTCAGTTACAAACGAGCCTGCACAAGAAGCAAAGACTGAAGGGAAGAATTCTCCGTCAAGCAGCATGAACAAGAGGGAGAAGAAAATGACCAGTTCTCTTCAGCTTTCTGGGGAGAAGGTGTCAGGAAAGGAGGGGAGCCCCATGGACAAACTGTCCAGACTTCAGCAAGAGGTGTTCACACTCACTGAGGAGCTCAAGTCACAAAAGGTATATGTTTGGTTTGGGTGACTAAAGTATATATTTGCACATAACTGATAACTGAGTTATTAATGAATATGTCTTGTGAGGCACTTGCACAGTGAATGATTAAACATTTCCCTTAGACATGTTTCCCATAGTAAAATCATAGCAAAGAGTAATAAAGCATAGTGAAAGCAAGGTACGGCATAGGGAAGCATTGTAAAGACCAGCTAGGTATGGTAAAGCATATTAATAAACATGGAAAACCAGGATAAACTATGGGAAAATAACAGTATTCAATCATGGGGAAAGCATGGGAAAACTGCAAAAATACTGTGCAAAAAAAAACAGTGGTAAACCTTTATAAGGGTTGCAATGATATTTTGTAAATATGATGTATTTATAAAAGCATGGTATAAACGAACATAAGACAGAAACAGAGGATTTTATGTGGACTTAGTCAAGCAGTTACACAAAGTAATGCAAACTAAAATCTAAGACCAGCAATAATTTTGCCCAAACTGATTAAGGTACTGATTTACTATGTAAATCAGAAACCATATTTGCTATTTTCATTTGTTTGTTTCATCACACCTGTTTTTGCAACTGAATGCCCTTTTCCCCATCTGAGACAGTTACTGCATGCTGACCACAAGCTGGTTGCATTACTGGGCATTTTCTTTCCTCTTTGGCTGAGGTGTCACTGGGTGTGACACATTTAGCTGATTAACTCATGCATTACCTAACAATAGATAGCTTTTTAAAAGTGTGAGAACTGTATTGCTGATAATCCAAATTTATAAACATGGTGATGTAATGTTCTATACTAGCTGTATATGTAAAATAGGTTTGAAGGGCACTTCTGAAACAGTGAAGAGAGTCTGTTGTTGCTTCATTGTCTGTAACTGAAACTCTTGTGCTGTACTACTATTCCTGTGAATCCATAAAGGTTAAAATGTAGACTCGAACAGCTTGTTAATTTGAATTATTTTGATTCTTTTGTCTCTGATAACTTTTTTTTTTTTTTTTTTTTATTGTTTCCCAAACAAACTTTAATCTTGCATCACCTTCTTGTTTCCTGTTAGTAACCCATACAACTTGTAATGTGGTGCTCAAATGCACCGATCTGCAACATGCAAGAGTTTTTAGCTAATTGTATAGCTGATCTAAACTTAGACCAACAGACGCAATCTTTAATTGTGCATGGTACTTATTTTGAATCTGCATTTTTGTGTCTTGATTAAAGACACTATTACCCTGGACGAAAACACTTTACAAGACACCTTTGTTCAATATTATTGTAATACTGGAATAGGATGCCCAGTTTTCTGTACTTTTATTGCATTGTCATTGTTTTCTTCTCTCAGAGTACAAAGAACAGAGATTCAAAAACAAGTTATTTTTTGGGCCTGTTAAAATCACACCTTTTCAAGTTTAAGCTGACCTCATTTTTCAAGACTGAATGCTTTGAAAAATGACCACTGGCAGGCAGTATGCAGAATGTTCAGTCATTTTGCTGGTCATGTCTAAAAACTTTACTAAATGCATTTTTTTTAATTGGTTAAAAAAGGACATGGTGTTTGAAATAGTATGCTGTGTGGTCCAGTGGTTAAAGAAAAGGGCTTGTAATCAGGAGGTCCCTGGTTCAAATCCCAGCTCAGCCACTGACTTACTGTGTGACCCTGAGCAAATCACTTAACCTCCTTATGCTCCGTCTTTCAAGTGGGACGTTGTTGTAAGTGACTCTACAGCTGGTGTATAGTTCACACACCCTAATATAGGGCAGAGCCGTTTCTCATATGCACTACTAAAAAATACTGCAACAGACTGTTTTTTAAGTAAAATTGCATTGTACAGTAGACTCTTCTAATTCAAGGTCCAATAGTTTGAATTTACCTGTAACCAGAACTATAATTAAATGCATGCTAGTAACAGCTGTTCTTATATGATAAGTAAAACAGTATTTTTTATTCAAAGGGATATTACAGACTTTTCATGAAATGCAGGAATCAAAAACCTAAAACAAATACTATACAAGGCATTTTTAGTATGGTACAGTTTATTATCAGTACTCCAAACAAATCACTAATCTGAACAGGTCTGTTCCTACCTGGTTCAGATTACAAAGAAAGTACAGGTGCATTTTGGAGGGACCACCTACAGTAAAATTTATTTCTGTAACCTCCAAAACAGCTCATGAAGCTTCACCTTTCAGGGTAAATGACCATAGTGTTTTTGTTTTGAAATCAGGAGCTGGTGCGACTCCTTCACAAGGCCCTGGAGGCAGCACAGCAGGAGAAGAGGACCAGCAAACAGTTCCTGGCAGCAGCAGGGGAGCAGGAGCGGCTGGAGCTGGTGCGGCACAAAGAGAGGTGCATCGCGGACCTGGTCGGCCGCCTGGAGGCCCTGCTCAAAGACAAGAAGGAGCTGGAGCAGAGCCTGGCCATGCAGGACTGCCAAGTGAACGAGCTGCAGCAGCATGTGCAGCTCTTGATGGAGAAGAACAACGCCAAGCAGGAGGTCATCCTCAAGCTCTCAGAGCAGGTGGCCTCCTGCATGGCTGACCCCCAGCGTACTGTATCGAACACCATGAGCACAGAGACCTTCTGCAGGCTGCAGGAGAAGATTGAGCACCTTGAGGTTATTTTAAGTTATTTTTACATTACAGCCATGGGAAGTACAGTCAATCCTTTTCAAGAAATACGGATAAAATCACACTCTTTTTTGGGTTTGTTTGACCACCATCTAATCCTGCATGATGTGAAAAAGCAGAAAAGTACGTGATCCACGTATTCACTGCTGGGGTGTTACATATTATGCATGGTATTATGCACCTTCTGAGTAGACACGCAAGTACTGTTGACCACTCCAGTCTATTCATTTATAGTAGAACCGGTCATATCTGATTTAATTGGTCCCAGGGGTCCAGCAAATATATATATATATATATATATATATATATATATATATATATATATATATATATATATATATATATATATATATATCAGAGGAATCATTCTACTATATTGTAGTTGCTCTATTAATGTTGGGGCGTTATAAATTAACAATGTTAGATACATCAGTGTGTCTAAAACACCAAAGTACGACACAGCATGTAAATATACAAAGAAAACCTGTGAAAATGACTGCACAAGCACTGAAGTACAGTATCTTTCAGTTTACAAAATAGCATTCCAAAAACAGTTCTTAACTTGCTTTCTCAGTGTATGCCACAGTAATCCGACAGGTTTTTTTACATTGTGTGTGTGTATTAACATGAGACAAATAACAACAAGGGTACACGCACGCAAACACAAATTGGTTTTGGAGGGTTGGCGAAAAATGATAGTTTCAGCTTTTTAACAGTACAGTAATTTTATGCAGGTCAGTCACCAGACTTTTGTGAGACCTGGGCAATGGATCTCTAGTGCCCCCCCCCCCCCCCCCTTAATCTAATCCCAACCTCTGCCCTCAATCCAAATATATATATTTGAAAATATAAGATTATCAATAACAACATATATGCATTTGATTAAAAATCTTTCACTTACCAGTCAGGTGGCTTTCCATCTTGATTTCTCAGTTGCAAATTTGTAGATCACGTTGTCAAAGTTAACAGATTCAGTTCCTGTGACTCAATTGAAAGAACAGCCAAGGCATTTAATCATTCCTGTGACATCTCTGACCTTGGGTAGTTTTTGATGAGTTTTAATTTGCTGAAACTCCTTTCTCCTGAGGCATTTGAGACTGGAAAAGTGAATAACAATTGCAATGCAATGACAGCATTTGGAAACACAGGGCACAGTTATCGGGAGACAATGAACTGCAGAGTATCCAAAGGTGAAAGGTGGTCAGGTAGCATCCTTGTCAATGTTTTAAGTTCCTGACATATTTCCAACCCAGACAGGCCCTGAGCTACACAATCTGAGAAGTTCCTGGACTGCTTCTCAATTTTCAGGAAATTGAATCTTGTTTCAAGTTCAGCCAGCACTGTTTCAAGCAGGGGTTTGAAACTCACTCCTAGGGTCAGGGTACGGTGCTGCAGGAGCAGCAGCTTTGCGGCAAAAAACTTTTGGTCTTTTTTTGGTCTTTTGCGGACTCTGTGAACAGGATATTCAGTGGTGATGTCTAGCTGTTTGCAAACTTCTGCAGCTTGGGTTTCAGACTTTATAAGTCTACAGAGAGAGTAAACTTGAAAATCTGAAATCACAGTTTCAACCAAAGGAATCACGCTGGCAATGTCAGCAATTTTTAATTGCAAAGCAATGGTAACTGTCAATTTGTGACAAGATTTCTTGCCAGATTATTAAAGAAACAACACATTTCTACGTGGAGATTTCAGTATTCAGAGACCTTTCCTCTGATAAAACTTCTGCATCAGGGATGTCGCTGTGCAAAAGCTGCTCAAAAGTTTCATTAAGCTGTGGAAACTGTAACACAATTGCTGTAACTGAATCAAGACGTGCGCTCCAGCATGTTTCACAGAGCCCCTTCAGTGTAAGTTTTAACAAATGCTGCTTCACAACTTCCCAGCATTTTGTAGATGCAGCAAAGAGCAAATTCTCTGCAAAAGTCCAAAAAACGACTTTGCCTCAGTGGCGCTTTCAGCGGCATGCAGAATTACAAGTTTCCATGTGTGTGGAGAGCGCAGAACAAAAAAAGCCAATGGTTTTTTTTTGGCAACGATTGCTTGGACTCTGTTGTACTTGTCCTTCATATTAGCGCCGTTGTCATAACATTGGCCACAGAGATTACAGATCGACAAGCCAAAACTACTGAGGCATTCTAACACAACACTAGCAAGCCCTTTCCCAGTTGTGTCTGACATAATTAATGAAAGTTTTCTGGAATTTTTTTTGACAGTCCACAATCAAGCTAAAGTACTTTGCTCTCTTCACTTTCTCAGCTGTGATATTCAGCACCTGATCAGTCAAAGAAGTAAAAACTGCATGCCTTTGCTCATTACATTAGTACATTAGTTTTCTCACTAGTTCTTCGCAAGTGCTCCTTTAAAACTGGGTCATACTTGAAAATCAGATTAAGCACCTAAAGAAAAATGCCGTTGTGCTCTGTCAGAGGGTCCGCGAAAGGGCAGATTGTTTTTCGCTAGCCATCTTATTACTTCAAACAATCGATTCAGAACCTGATGCCACCTTTCCTTTTCAGAAGTTTTTGATCATTTCTTTATCGATCGTCACGTTTGTCTTAAGTGCTAACTCCAATTTCTTCAATTTACAGTAACTGTTAATGTGACTGGTGGAAATTTCGTGTGAATGTAAAGACCAGTCGGTACCAGACATATGCTTCCAGTCTCTAAATCCCTTCCGACTACAGAAATTTGACTTCTCGTCACATTCAAATAAAAAGCAACAAAAGCAGAACAATGAATTGGATGATTTTGAATAGACTAGCCAGTCTCTTTTTACTCTAGATCCGTTGACGTTAGTTAGCCACACTTTAACGTATTCCCAGCGATTTCAAACATGTTTGAATGTTTTATACAGTACAAATCGGTACAATTATGAAAGCAAAGAAAAGCAGCAATCAGATCAGTCAACCCTGTGCTCTTAAGTGGAGCTCACAGTAGAAATGTTTTAAGTACAACCACAGATCGTGTTCTAATTTCATTATTTTACTGTGCTTACTAGGACGATATAGAGGCGCACAAGATCCAAAACAAGTTCCTCAACTCTGAAATCTACCAACTTACTAAGTTGTGGAGGAACAGTTCAGAAGAGGAGAAGGGCCTGCTGCTGAAGGTATGTGTTTTCCAGCTTGCTGTGTGACAGATCTGTACACCAGGGCATGGCAGAATGTGGAATCAAGTTGACCACCTACCTCAACAAAGGGAGAAAAAAAGGAATACTTTTTTTTTTCTTTTTTTATCTCTCAATGTGATTCTAGCCTATATACGCTAGCCTCCAACAAATACAAATAGCAAAAAGCAATCAAAGGAAAAGCCAGGTTAAATAAATGATTAATTCTTCCAAGTTCTAGGCATGTTATATTTCTCACCAACTGTTTGTTGTTTTTCTAACAGAAAGAATAACCACACACAAAAAATCTGAAGTCAAATAACAATGCACAAACCAAATGTTATACGTTTTAGCCATTGTGAAAAAAAAATATTATCCTTACCTAAGTCTTCAATGCAGTATCGTCACTCGACTGGACTAATATAGAAGTGACTTTATTTAATACTAAACGTCTTATTTTCAGCCTTTTATAGACTAGGCCCTAGAGTAATAGTAATGAGTTTAGTATTTTTTTTTCTTTCTTGCAGCATTAACCTCAAAACCACAGTGAGATCCGTGATTTAACACATCTCTGTACTAAGAAGCTGCAGTAAATTGAAGAGCAACTAGCATGCTGGTACATTATAATGAAGCTTAGTGCTTAGTGACATATGAATTGCAAATGGTTTTAATGTAGTGAAGCACGCTGGTGACTTACTGGGCACTATTCTTACACCAGTCTAATGCGGGGGGGGGGGGGAGAAAAAGAAAAGACTTTAGATTCACTTTGTATCATTTTCACATCCTGGTAACTTTTTAAAAGTTTACGCATTCCTTTAGCCTCCTGTTTAACCACAGTATTTTTGACTCATGCTTTTCCCATGGTTATACAATATATTTATAATAATGTACCTGGGTTAACCATGTTTATTAATATGCTTTACCATACCTTCTTATTTTGTACAATGTTTACCTATGACACCGTGTAACAATTTTTTTTTTTTTTTTTGGTTCCTGGGTAGTAAGTGTTATTTCCTAATTGCTTATGCCTCAAAAGTATAGAAAATGGCTATTATTCCCCACAAACTTTGATTTTGTGACCAGGACAGTGATATTTTGAAATTTACCTATTTTCTAGAACATTCCAGGTAGATTCAGTGCTGAGTAAACTTGGAGTAACTTCTAGAACTTTCCAGTAATATAAATAGTAGAATAAATACAGGGGCCTTAAGCCCACCAGTTCAGTTTAGTTCCAGCTGCCTAAGTGGATACATATCTGCATTTTTCTGAGGTGGCATCAGGAGGCTGCAAGCATCCGGCAGATGCATTTTGCTATGTCTGCGGCCAATTTATCAAGACAAGAGCGAAAAAGTACTCCGTTGAAGCATCTGCTAAGATGTGTGAGGCCTACAAGGCATATTTCGGCATGCCTGTTGGGGATCAAGACAAACCCTGGGCACCTCATTTCACCTGCGAGCACTGCAAAAAAACTCTGGAAGGTAAGATGGACAATTGTTGCTCAGAATTTTGTTATAAAATTTGTTAAAATTTTTAAAATTGTAAAAGTTTTTAATTTTAAAATGTTTTACAATTTTCAATGTTCTTGAAAAAATATATCATATACGAAAAATGTTGCAAGAATCTCTTACACATTAGTCATGGGTGAAATAAATGTATTTTTGTAGGAAGGTACAGAGGGGAAAAGAGAGCCATGAAGTTCGCTATCCCAAGAATTTGGCGGGAACCCACTGACCACTCAAGCAACTGCTACTTCTGCATGGTGGACCCTTCCAAACGTCGGACTGGCAAGAATGCACCTGCTATCACGTATCCGGACCTTCCTTCATCGCCCAGGTGCCACACTGCCATGAGCTCCCCGTACCCACTCCTCCGGAGAGAGAGCAGCCGTCTTTAGAAGAGAGCAGCAAGTCAGAGAGCGAGGAAGACGTTGTAGATCCAGATGACAAATTCAGACGTGGAGCTGAGGAGAGGAACCCATACTACCCCACCCAAAAAGACCTCAACGACTTGATTAGAGATCTTGGTCTCACCAAGTCCAATGCCGAGCTTTTGACGTCTAGGCTCAAGCAGTGGAACTTGTTGGATGAAAGTGTGCAAGTCGCAGATCAGAGGAATCGTCACCAACCTTTTTCCAGCTTCTTCACCCGTCAAGATGGGCTCTGCTTCTGCCACAATGTGACCAGTCTGTTCGAGACAATCGGAATCGCCTGTAACCAGGATGAGTGGCGCCTCTTCATTGACAGCTCATCCAGGAGCCACAAAGCCATGCTGCTCCATAATGGTAACAAGTACCCGTCTCTTCCACTGGCTCACTCGATGCACCTCGAAGAGGTTTACAACAGCATCAAGACCTTGCTGGACGCCTTGAAGTATGATGAGTACGGCTGGGAGGTCATAGGAGACTTCAAAATGGTGGCATTCCTGATGGGTCTCCAAGGCGGTTTTACCAAGTTTCCCTGCTATCTTTGCCTTTGGGACAGCAGGGACACCAAGGCGCACTACCACAGGCGGGACTGGCCACAGCGGACCGAGTTCTCTGTGGGGAGGAACAACGTCAAGTGGGAGCCACTGGTGGACCCCCGGAAGGTGCTGATGCCACCACTGCACATCAAATTGGGCCTTATGAAACAATTTGTCAGAGCTCTAGATAAGGAGTCGACAGCCTTCAAATACCTTCAAGACTTCTTTCCTAAGCTGTGTGAGGCAAAGGTCAAAGCCGGTGTCTTCGTCGGACCACAGATAAAGAAGATCCTGGAGTGCAACGAATTCCCCAAGAAGCTCACTAGTAAGGAGAAAGCAGCTTGGAACAGCTTTGTCGCAGTGGTTCGGGGCTTCCTGGGCAATCACAAGGCCGAAAACTATATGGAGCTGGTTGAGACTCTGGTGAAGAACTACGGCACAATGGGCTGTAGGATGTCCCTCAAAGTCCATATCCTTGATGCTCATCTTGATAAATTCAAGGAGAACATGGGAGCGTACTCGGAGGAGCAAGGCGAGCGCTTCTACCAGGATATACTGGACTTTGAACGCCGCTACCAAGGACAGTATAATGAGAACATGAGCTGATTCGTGAAAGTGATTTACAGTATAATGGTAAATCTCGAAAAACTACTCGCTTCTAAATCTTTTGTAGTCATTTTTGTATTACTTTAATATAAATACATGTTAATTTGGATTCATATGTTGTTTTTTTCTGACTTTATGTGAACGAAAAGACACAAATTCTCCCGTTTTCTCATTGGAAATAGGTAAATTTCAAAATCACTGTCCTGGTGCAAACTTTGTGGGGAATAATAGCCATTTTCTATACTTTTGAGGCATAAGCAATTAGGAAATAACACTTACTACCCAGGAACAAAAATTGTGTTACATAGTGTGATTTATTAGGCTTCCAAGCTGTCTTGGGAAGCTTATTGTTATTGTAAAGATTTTTTTTTTTAATTTATTATTTCATTTTTCCTCCCAAAACTTTAAACCACTCCTGCTCACACGCGGTGTAACCAATCAACGTGAAACTTGATAGGTATCATCCTGTGTAGATTATAGTTCAGACGCAAACAAATTGCACTACTGCGTCAACCAAGATGGCGGCCCGATGCATTTTTATGGAGGAACCTTTCAAAGTCTTCTTGGGAACAGGTGAACCGATTGATCTGAAACTTTGCATATGTCCTCAGCAACCAAACCCGCTTCAAGGTTGAGAAGCAGAAGTTGCTGCGATATCAAAATGTCTCCCACCAAATTTGTCAAAACGCGCCCAACCATCATACTGCTTCTGTTTGCAAACCATTTAACCAACTAACTCCTAACTTGGTCCGCGTCATCCTGGGCACAGTGGAATTCAAATATGGCAAAAATGTGTTCTTTTGTAAAACATGATGGCGGCCATACCTACGTTTCGTTCATAAATTTAAAACCACTTCAGTTGAGGTTTAGTTGATTAACTCCAGAGATGACAAGCATCATCCCTGTGTCAATACAATTCACTTTTTCAAAAATGGTGCACCAGAGTGCAACCATTAACCATTTCTCTTGCTGCAGTCTGCCTCTATGTAACAAATACATCAGTATGGACTATTACATACTGTAGAACAAACACAGTAAATATTACATCCACTTGGAGAAGAGTGCAAGCAAACACAAGGAGGAACGGAATCATTTTAACAGTATAAAACTAACAGGAGACTAAGGAATATTTTACTGTTCTGGAATAAAGTGGAAGTACCTAACAAAATACTTTCATAAATCTTATGTGTCCCACAGATAGGTCTGAAATATGCAGTTTTGAAAGCAATATAATAATGCAAATGTACGTTTTCATTTTCAAATTGACATCTTGTACTACACTAGATAAAACAAAGTTCTCGGTTTGCTTGCCTTGCTTCCCTTCTGGGAAATACGTTACCCTTGCACTTCCTGGGTAATTTCACCGCAGCTGTATCTTTGGGGTCAAGGATCTTCATGATCTTAAAGGATGTCAGTCATTAGAGGCAGGCAGTAGCTGGCTGGAGATAGTTTCACTCACCAGGTCAAATTATTACGAAAGTTCACGATAATCAGAGAACAAGGCCTGCCATCAGAAACTTCTTTAACCTAGTGTAATTCCAGAGATCCACATATTTTAAATTCAAAATACGTATTTGATAGAACATAGGTTTCTTTCAAAGCTATACATTTGAGACTACGGAATGGATAACAGGTATTCCTCTCGAAAAAAATGTTTTGTTTGTATTAGTGTTTGTTTAACGCTTATTACAGACATTCTCACAAGAAGAAGCCACACAGAAAACACTAAAACGACTGAGCTAGTGCTAGTCTATTCCTTGATCAAATCTTACGTATTCCTGCAAAACAAAAGCAAGAATAGTTTTTTGATTGTAGTTTTGATATGTGCAATATTATTGGTGTTTGTTTTTAATTTATTTATTTAGTTATATTAAAGGTAAAAAAAAGAGAGCGCCAGGCAATACTAACGGCTGTGTCTATACACACACAGGACAACATTGCATGACTAGTCTAGTATCTACATAAACAAAGACAGAGGCAGTCAGTATTTTTGGTCACAATTATTTGCTTTTTTTGCTTCCGCTGTTATGTTTCTTAAACACTCTTTAGTAATTTGTGGTTTTTCTTTTCTTATTTTATACTGTACTTATATTTTTTTCATTTTGTTTGTACTCCTGCTTGGTGTTGGAAAACATGGATAGAGAATTGATTAGCAGTTTGCTACGCATGTGGACTGGCAGAGCTATACTGGTGTTTTTTTTCTGAAAAGAGACTAATATTGCAGATAGCAGACTGTTTGGTTCAAATTGCATGTACTGCTTACAATTATTAGAGACATTGCGTCTACAAGTTTCTTGCCCAGCATTGACTGCAAGCTAAAAAGATAACAATCCTGTGGACCAGAAGGGGTCAGGCTGTAAGACTTTGGAATGCAAAGCATAAAGGGGCTAAAAGGCTCCCAGGGACTGGCATTGGACCCAGAGGTTCTCAGAGAGATCGAAAGAGATAATGCCACTGGGATCAAAGGGGCAGATTTATGGACCTTTTTTCTCCAGGAGTGTGAAGAATGCACCGAGTTCAGAGGTTGTCACACTAGACTACACACACAGACACACACACATTAACACTCACACAATAAATTAAATTACCTTGACCATTGGTTAAGTGTCAGAGAAAGGGGAGGTGGACCATCTATACAGAAGGGTATTTAATGTCATGCAAACATTGTAATGATGAGTATTCTGTTTGTCCTGTACCTGGGACCAGACTCCCTGCATATCTCAATAAACCTGGCAACTAATTGAAGAAAAGGACTCTGTGCATTTTCTTGAATCTACTTAATCACCATCATTTTTTTAAGTTACTTCACTTGGTTCCACTCCTTGTTTCTCCTTTTCAGTTGACTGCCTAAGTAGTTCTGACTAACACAAAGATCTATTCGTTCTGACTGGCTGGCTGTTAGCCTGGTCTGCAACCTCAGGTGATTTCATGCATTACTAATAAAAACCGCAGAGAAGTTAGCAATTGAGCCAGCTCCTTCCTCCCAGAATGAACAGGTCAGACTGATTGGGATGTCTCCCTTTCATCTCCAAATCTAGGTCTCCTCTAGGTAGAAAGCAAATTGGAAAGCTATGCAATGTGTTTTTTGGGGTGGGTCAAGTTGTAGCTGTTTCTGTATCAGTCCTGTATCTGCCCTAGTGCCTGTGTCATGGCTCCATGATCATAGTGATCTCTCCTGGGTGCACTGTGCAGTGAAACAGCTACAGGCTGGTGTGATTGCTTCAAATTAGATGTTTTATCTGTCTGGTATGATTGGCAATGGTTTTAAATTATTTTAGATATATGAAGGATCAGACCATTTTTTGTGACATGAAAAACTGTTGTACTACAGTAGGGTTGTTTCAGGATTTCTGGGAGCACTTTAATTAATAGGTATCTCTGAACAGCATGGCTTTGTAGGGGTGACGTCAGACCAGAAATCCAGACTCCAAACAATTAGGAATGCGCTGAATCTGTGACACTAGGGCATCCAGGGTTTTATTGTAAATAATAAACAAAAAGATTTAAACAAAGCACACAGAACAGGACACAGCACTTGAGGCCAAAGTAAAAAAGTAAACAAAACGGACAACACTAAACAAGACAGTGGACAAACAGACAAACAAGTACCGTGCTGGCACTTCCAGCATGCTGTAGCAATTGTTATTTCAAAACGTCCTTCTCTCTCCTGTTCAACACTCACGAACACACAACCCAGAGTGAGTGTAAACATGCAGCTTTTATGCAGCTGTACCCAGACTCGATTACTAATCAATCATTCAATTGGAGTCTCGGTACAACTGCACGTGAATTAATAAAAGTGCAATTCCCCGTGCTCACATATTTTACTTGCACATGAAGTGCTGTGCAATCCTTGTGCCTAAATACAAAAATATACATTTTAAACACTTGTGCTCACAACCCATATTTATATCCTGTGTATTCTATACATAAACACCAACATTAAAAACACTACATATAACAGAAAACACTTAGACATAAAGGGGCAGGACACTTTGAATTAGGGTGACTCTGGTTTAAAAAAATTGTAAAAATAAATAAATATAAAAAAAAGGTTATGCTAAAATTGCCAAAAACATAAAATCTTTGATTTCCTAATCTTAATCGAAAAAAAACAAAACATGTCTCATACACAACAGTTTAGTTTTCAAAGAAATGACCTCCCACAGTGTCCATAAGCAGCGAAGAGGATTTTTAAACACAATTAATTGAAGGGGCAGAAGCAGGATTATAATTGGAATGGTTCCATCAGAAATGTAAAGTTAGTTCTTTGGAAATGCTCTAGGTTCATTTTTACATTTTAATAAACAGGTTCAACCCAGTTAAAGTCACAGGGTTAGAAACCCTCTTCCTTTGGGCTGCCCTGTCTTGGAAATCAATGGGAGGTTGTGGGAGGGTTACTGCTTTGACCAGCTGCTATGTTTTGTTTTAATCCTAACCCTAAACCTCTCTTTTGGTTTGCAGTGTGCCTACCTGGAGGCCAAGAACTGCCAGATTGAGAGCAAATACCTGATCGTGCTGCGCAGGCTGCAGGAGAGCAAAGGGCTGGACAGCAGTCAGCAGGAGATGGTGAAAAGGCTCATTGAGGATGCGCTGCAGGGAGACAAGAAGGACGTCTTTAAACTCAACCCTGTCAGGTAAGACAGTACTGAGATTTCCATAACGGGGTTTCGCATCAAACTTTTTGACCCCTGGTTACTTGCTTGTTTTTTTTGTTCCTAAGGATATTCAGATATTTAAAATGCAGTGCTATTGCTAAACTGCTGATGTGATTGCAAACTACACCAGTTCACAGGAAGCAGCATGTTTTCATCTAGTGCCCTCATATACCGAATTGAAATGTCAAAACAAGCAAAGGATCAAACTGTTAATGTTGGTTTGTTGCAATTGTGATATACCAGGTGTGCAAGTGAAAAGCCCGCGGCAGCTGTTTTTAAATTATGAGTGGTGAACACATTTCTAGCAGGTTGTAGTGTGGGAAAATAAAGAAAGCTTTAAACACATTTTCCAATAAAAGCGCCACATCAGTCTGGCAGTGCTGCTCGCTTATGCTGTGCTCGTACGTATGCAAAAACCCTGCTTGATGAACTGAAGATTTCAAATTTTGATTCATCAGTCCTAAGACCTTCTTCCAGTTTTCAGTAGTCCACTGGCAGTGCTTCATGGCCCAGGCAAGCCTCTCCTTCTTATTTTGCCATCTTAGCAATGGCTTTCTTACTGCCACTCGTCCTGTCAAACCTGCAGCTCGAAGTCTTCTCTTCACAGATGAAACTGAGACTTGCTTACTTCGACCAGTGTTAAGCTGTGATTGAAGCTGTTGTCCTGTGAGCCGCCTATCATGCAAGCTGTTGACTCTCAGAAACTTGTCTTCTGATTCTGTTGTGGCTTTGGGTCTGCCAGACCTCTTCCTGTCAGAGTTTCCTCCAGTTTCCAAGTGCCTTTTGATGGTGTAGGAAACTGTACTCACTGACACCTTGGCTTTCTTTGCAATTTCTCTAAAGGAAAGACCTACATTTTTAAGGGTTATGATGGTCTGTCTGTCTTCCTTTGTTAATTGCCTTTTTCTCGCCATTATGATAGCAACATACTACTTCCTGCAGTACAATACTGTCCAAATAATGCTTAAGAGGGTGTAGTAACACAGTCTATTCCAACACTGCTTTTATACAGACAGAGGGTTTGTAAGTAATCAACAAAAGTTGGGACACCTGTATTAATTGTTAGCATCAACTTTCAAGGCTTAATTTACTTCCATTGCTGCAGAACAGCTGTAAGTTGTTAACCCATTACTTGTTCCCTGAAAAAGGCCTTTTTGTATAACTCTGAAATGTACATTACTTTTCAGTTTTTGGTAACCTAAACTTTTTTTTTAACCTCTGGCAGTTTACTGCTTACCTTTGTACCATTTCAGGTTAATTTAACTGCTTAAATTTCAATAAAAACTGGAAAAATGGGGGTGTTCTAAAACTTTTGACCGGTGTGTGTGTGTGTGTGTGTGTGTGTGTGTGTGTGTGTGTCATTATATATATATATATATATATATATATATATATATATATATATATATATATATATATATATAAAATGTGTATGTCGCGAGAAGGCAGTGTGTAAGATAAGAACCTATGCAATAGTTAGTGTGCGCGCAAACAGCCAAGTAACATCAGTTTATGCAAGTGCCCAAATTTACTTTGAGGACCACTGGTTTAGAACAACAGAAACGCTAATCATAATGCACTTCCTTATTTTTCATGATTATTTTCTCAGTTTATTTTTTGTCATATTACAGAAATTCCTTTCGTAGAGTTTACTGTAGTCTGAACAGCTGCACAGGAACTCTCATTGAAATAGTATTTATTGTAAATTGAACTGAAAACATTTGTTCTGCTGGTAGAGCGATTGATGCAAGCAGCTGAAATGAGTTTGTTGGTACCTGTGTAGTAATCTACATCACAGTACCACTGCTCACCTTAGCACCATATGTACTGGCCTCCTTAGCAGGCAAAAGGAAAGGTCAAAGATTGGGTTGACATTGAACTGCTCCCTAACCATCCACATCAACAGCGATGTGTGTCAATAAACACTGCTGTGCTGCAAATCCAGGACCATGTATAAGGGTTCATGTTAGGCAGTGAAGGTGTACATATGCCCAAAAAGCAGTCAGAGGCTGCAGCAAGTCTACAGTTTATTGTGAAAAAGTGTGTTGTGTTTTTTATTTATTTATTTATTTATTTATTTATTTATTTATTTAATTCATGGGAGTGTCACAGGATCATCAGAATCAACGTCAAAGTTATTCAAGCACTTTACAATAGCTTGTGAAACGGCGTTATAATTAACAGTCTGTAGGTAAAGTGTATCTGCAAGGGCAGCTTTCACTTCTAGTACGTCAGATGCATGTTCACCATTTAGGTCTTGCAAAACAAGTACTGTGTGTAACACATACTGATCTTGGGCATCAGTCGACTCGTCAGTGATCACTGACAAGCAACCAGACTGTTTTCCCAGTTCCATAATCTCCTGCTTGTGATACTTGGCAACTTTAGGTAAGTATTCATGTCTCAGCTGGGCTGATGAAGGAATTGCTCCACTATTTGCTACACTTTGTCTGAAGAATTTACAGAACCTTTGGTTGTCCAAATTCCAGTTATTCAAGAGGGATAATTGCGCAAACAAACATATTAAATAATTTGATTTCTTAAGAATATTGAAAAATCAGTGGAATCGCAATTTACACAGGGCCTTATACATAACCCTAGGCAGGTTAGTTCAAGGCACACATACCATTTAACCCTTTCCTGGTTCTTGTTCTGGCTTCCAAACACAGTTACCTCCACGTAACTGTCACACTTCAGCCCTACTCCCTTCTCTCCCTTAGTGTCTCTCTGTCAGCTGCTCCAACTCAACTAACTTTGAGTTGGAGCAGCTGATGAAGGAGGAATACGCTGGCAGAGGTGACTGATTAGAAATATAACAGTGCAACTTAACAGAGGTTCATTACACATAAATGACCACCGAACTAAATCACAAAAACCTGGAGTCATGCACCTACTGTACAGTGCTATATGATAATCTAGGGAATACGTGAATACTGCATGTTACCAACATCCTCGTTTAACTTTCTTTCCCCAGTGACTACGACGACTATGGATTCAAGACCATTCCTGATTACGAAGTAGAGGACGTGAAGCTCCTGGCCAAAATCCAGGCCCTGGAGATCCGTTCCAACAACCTGCGCAACAACGAGATGGTGGACAAGCCCTTGCGGACCAGGTGGGCCAACTACCTGGGCAGCTGTCCCTTTGGCAAGCTGGCTCCCTCCCCGGAACTGAAGGGCCTGATCCGGTGCGGGATCCCTGTGGAGTACCGGGAGCAGGTGTGGCGCTGGATCGTGAGGACACGGACGCAGGTCTATAGGAAGCGGAATCCCAATCGCTACCAGGAGCTGATGAAGCACTGCGAGATGTCTGAGCACCCGGCCTCGCGGCAGATCAGGCTGGACCTGCACCGCACCCTCACCGGCAACAAGCACTTCTCCTCGCCAAACTCCGACGCAGTCCAAAAGCTGCAACGCATTCTGCTAGCCTTCTCCTGGCAAAACCCCACCATCGGCTACTGCCAGGGCCTCAACCGGTACTGTACCCTTTCTATTGAAAGTCCTTAATACCATTTGCTCATTTTAAGAAGTAAAAGGTTTCGCCAAAAAAAATCACTTTCTTGTACTTCTTGGACGTGGATCAGCATAACTTATCCTATTCTAAAACAGAGAATAATGCCTATTACTGGTAAGCGGTGTCACAGATAGTGGCAGCATTACAAGTGTTTAACATTTGAGAGCACTTTGTTGGAGGTAGCTATGCCAGGAGACTATACTAGAGCAATGTGGTGTTGTATTATTAATAGCAATACAAATACACATGCAAACAGTGTTTATTTATTGAGTTAAGAAATATTTGAGAAATTATGACACCTAGTGGTTGTTAACTGTATTCTCTCTCCCAAGAAGGAATGGACTTCTTGTTTTGGAATTGAATGTTGTAGATGTAGGACTGAGTGAAATGTTCAATTATAAATGTCTTCTGCTTAGCAACTCATCCCTCCCCCTGTATAATGTCTTTTTTTTTTTTAGAATCACAAATCTACTGGTCCAGATATGTTATTTAATATTCTACACAACTGTAAAGACAACTGTGGTGGAAACTATGAGTGGCCATATTAAGGCAGATTAAACAATACAAATAAGTGTAAAGTGTATAATTTACATAATTTCTTGCTAGTTTTTGTACATCAAATGTATTTATTCCTCTGAAAATGTCTTTCAAAATAGGGCCAAAAATGTGGCTTGGCACACCTGTATGTCCCCCTTTTCTTTTGAATATTAGCAGCATACTTCCAGTGGAGTCATATGGTGTGTGTGTTTCCGCTTGCAGGTTGGCAGCTATTGCACTTTTAGTTCTGAAGGATGAAGAGGATGCCTTCTGGGGCCTGGTGGCTGTTGTTGAAATCATAATGCCACAAGACTACTACAGCAAAACTCTCACTGCTTCTCAGGTACAGGGTGTACAAAAACTGATTTCAAATCAGCCAGCCCTCTTCTTCCCTCCAGGGACACAAGGACGCAACCATCCTTTTCCATCTCTCGATTTTTGGCAACTTTCTCTGCCTCGCTCTAGGTCACGCCCATTTCATTCTCCGCCAGGTAGTTTTTCGTCTTCCTCGTTTTCTTTTCCTTTGCGGTGTCCATTGTAGAGCTACCTCCTGGATACAGGTTTGTTCCATCCTGAGTACATGTCCTGTACACTTCAGTCTTCTTCGTTTTATATCTGTGATGATTTGGTGGAGGTCTTTATTTGAGATTTTCTTTGACCAGATTTTGCCTATTTTCCAAAGACACCTGTTATGGAAATTGGCTAATCTGTCCATGTCTCTCCGTGTAACACAGCAACATTCAGATCCTTAGAGGAGCACTGACTTATAAACTGTGAATCCCTTTTATGCGGTAAATATTAATGAACAGCTTAATATTTTTTTAGAAATCAGAAGGAAAAAAACATGTTTCTCTAAAATATTACTAATAAAATGTTAATGTTTGTGACATTGCTTGTTGGCCTATAGCTTGAGTTTTAATGCTGTCCCCTTTGCTTCACCGGTAAGTACTGTGGATGTGCTAATTCAGGTGGTCATACCCTATTTGTTCTAACAGCTGAGCAACTCCTGCTGCCCTAAGCAGAGCTCTTTGTTCCTTGCAGGCTGATCAGAGGGTGTTCCGTGACTTTCTTGCTGAGAAGATGCCTCGTCTGATGGCCCACTTCAAGGAGCACAGCATCGACCACTCCCTCATCACCTTCAGCTGGTTCCTGGTGGTCTTCGTGGAAAGCCTGGCCAGCGACATCCTGCTCAGAGTGTGGGATGCTTTCCTCTATGAGGGCACAAAGGTACAGGGCTTGCTGTGTTAGAAATCGGTCATTTAATAACCCCTCCCACCACCAGCACTTGCCCAACTGTGTTGAATCGTGCCTAATACATTTTTCAGCACAAATTGTTGAGAAAAATTGCCTTAACTTGCATACAGACATGTGCACAGTATGTCACACTTATTGTAACTGCTTATCCAATTGTTTTAAATTTATAGTAATGACATTTTAGAGAGTTATGTAGAGTAAAAATGAAAAACATACAGAAACAACTAAAATATAATTAATTATAAAAGGGCTCAGTCCAGTGGCAACCTGATGAGCGAAAGTATCCTTCCTTTTTTTTTTTTAACCTGTACAGTATTGCCTTCTTTCTGTTTGCAGGTGATATTTCGCTATGCGCTGGCCCTCTTTAAGTACAATGAAGAGGACATTCTAAAGATTCACGACAATCTGGAGATCTACCAGTACCTCCGTTTTTTCACCAAAACTATCTCTGATGGCAGGTGAGGCAGAATGAGGATGATGATAATGTACAGCAGACCAGTTGCTGTCAATCACAGACTGTGCAAACAGTTCACACTCATCTCACTCACTGCAGTGGCCATGCTTTTAACCACTAGTAAAGTTAGTAATTTAGACATCTTGATACGTGTACCATTTTGATAATGGTAAATTTGAACAGTGATTTTGCAGTTTACTGTGCTTTATCATGCATCCGCTATGAAACCGTAAGTCCTTATTTACCATTCACTTCCTACAGGTAATGGAGCCCCCACCTCACAGACTCGCATAATGTCTTCTTTGCAGCTTAGAAAACAGATGTACTATATGTATATCTGTTTAATTAACAGTTTTAAAGCAGATTATTAAAGTCTTGAACAATTTAACTTGTTCTATTGGCTGGTTTTACAGGCCCTGATTAGCACTAATCCTGGAGTACCTAATGTTATTTTAGGTAAGGTAGTCCGAGATTAGTGCTAGTTGTAGTTTGTGAAACCAGCCGTTTAAGATCCTATTAAACAGAATTTTCTTGCCATTAGGTCTTAGTGAAAATTAGTTAATCTAAGGATGAATAATTCCAAGGTTCTGTTTTATTTACTAAAAACTTTTCTTTTCTGTTATACTGTAGCACAGAACTGGATCAATCAACCTGCTATTTCTTGATTTTTTTCGGCGAAATAATTGGGATTATGTGATAATAATTTGGCAGAGCTTCCTCACAGTGACTGTAAAGCAGCAGAAATGTTTCCATTGAGTTCTCAAAGCCTTTTCAATTGAATTATTGATCCAATCACCATGCTTCTCCTCTGTTCAGCCACTAAAACCTGAAATACAAAACACATTCATTTAGATGCAGCCATTCATGCTTCAGTGTTTGACAAGAATCCAGGCAGTGCAGAGACAGGGGGCCGTTGACTGATTTGGACCACCTGAAGATTGATACACTGTAGAAGTTAATAAACGATTATGTTCTAAAACTAGGAGATAACAACTTTGTACATCAGATTTACATTGTTTGTTCCTGTTAGAACTGTACGTTGTTTCTCAGGTGTGTATGTCTTTTTATGAATTTTTGGCAGGCCTGTACTTTATTGTTTATGAAAGGGGTAAAAATGCTGAGTTCCCAGGTCCTTTTAACTTTGCAGTTGTTTCATCAGTGGCATTTTGTTTTCGCTTTATCTTCTGTCTTTAGGAAACTAATGAACATAGCGTTTAATGATATGAACCCCTTTCCTATGAAGCTGCTGAAGAACAGACGAGAGTTTCACATGGAGAGGCTGACAGCCGAGCTGAAGGAGCTGGAGAGGATACAGGAGGAGTTTGTGAAAGAACAAGAAGTGATGGAGCGCAAAGACAAGGACCTGGACACTTTTGTCAGCGAAGACGAGGAAGTAATACAGACTGCAGTCAGCTTGCATCACACTCCCTGACGTTATTGAAAAAGTATACATCACTGCTACTATTTAAACTCATTTATTTGCTTTATTATTCCCTGCTGTGGAATATAATGGGGCTTACATACTGTGTATGTCACACACACATCTACAAAACATTTATCCTCTGTCTGTTGTTAAGTATACAGTTATGTCACACTTACATTTTTACATGAACATACTGTTGATGTAGGTCATGGCTCATTTTGTAATGGCAGGTGGTGTACTGATGTACTTGTTTTAGAGCTAACAAATTAAGTTTACCAGACCTGCCAAAAAGCGGAATATTAATGGAGATAGGTGTGTTGGTAATACACACACACACACTACTTCTCTGGGTGCTTGATTCCAAATCCAGTTTAGGTTACACATGAAAGGAGTATGGTGCGTAAAGGAGTAAAGGAGCCCTCGGCGTCCACATCACAAAACCAACACTCAGTGCAGCACAATTGGCACCTGGCAGTCGAAAAGAAATACAAAGATGGAGGGGCAAACCTGTTTCTTATCTCATAAAACAGACTTTTACTATAATTGTCATCTATCAGTGTCTGAATTTCTTCGATCAGCAGTTCCAGTCCACTCGGGTCCATTTACTAAATGAATTATTTTGTAGTTTCCCAAGAAAACAAAAATTAATTAGAGATCTTGAAAGTTCATGTCTTGAAATGTGATTAATTTTGGCCTGGCTAACCAATGTCAACTTCCAATTATCTGAACAATACGGAGATTGTCCAGTTACTGTTCAGAATGGCAGCCAGGTTCCAGGTCTTCTAAACAAGCCTATCTCTGAAATAAACTTCTTTTTTCATGCATTATTTTTTTGTTTATATTCCTATAAATTGCATAGTTCAGTTATTGCTAGGTTAAGTGAAAGACGTTGCTTTGTTTAATTATACTAAGTTGTATTACAATCCTTCCTGATTTGCATGATTTCACGTATGTTTAGAGGTACAGTTTTAATTTATGTACCTCTGATAAACCTAAACTAAATGAGGAAATTAAACAAAAATGTTTTTTACTAAAGCTTGAAAGGGAAAAAATAGGATGAATACAGTGCTATATATATACTGTGCGTGTGTGTGTTTATAAATAAAGTTTTTTTAAATGCAAACTGTTAAGTAAATAGAAATAATGATATGAATGTGTTGATAGTAGGGATAGCTTTTGTTACTGGAGCATGGCTGCAGTGCCTGTTGCGTTGAATTTTAAAAGATGTTTTCCCAGGTTGATTAGAGTGAAAGACAACCAATTCCTCACAGAAACAATGTATTTTAACAAATTATTTCTATTATTATTATTATTTTTTTTAGCTTTTCTCTTCACATGTTTTTTAGAAAACAAAAAAGCATGAGCAAAAACTCAATGCATTCGACAAGGAGTCTTATTCATGAGTAGACTTAATTTGATACAGAGGAGCACCCCTTTTTATACACTCAATTCTTCACAGGTGATTCATCACCTTTTAAGAGGTAGCTCAGTTGACAAACGACTCTTGAGAAGGGAAACTTTTTGGATATATTTTTTTAATTCTGTTGCACCACATGGCCTTAGTGAACTCATGAATAAGACTCTGTCGAAATGCGTGAAGATTTAGTTTGTACTTTTTTGTTTTCTAAAAAATATGTGAAGAGAAAAGCTAAAATAAAAAATAAGAATAATGGAAATAATTTGTTAAAATGTTTTCTTTTGTTGTTGTGAAGAATGGGTTGTCTTTTTCACTCAAATCAATGTATATGGGACTGTTGGGAACCAATACAAGTGGTCTTTATTTGCTCAAGTGGATCCAGCTTTGCATGCTGTCGGACCAAGATTAATTTTGAAAAAACAGTGACTGATTGGGACAATACATTCAGTTATTCACAAAAACGGATTGATAAAGCACTTACTGGTGAACCCCTGTTTTCTACTGTGGATTGTCCAACCTCTGAATGGCACAATCTAGTGAAGTTGAAGAAGCAACTCGCTAGACTTGAACTACACTCTGCAACTTTGATTGAATATTGCTGAGCCAAAAGGATTCCAAGAGGATTGACAGTACAGAAGGGACCTACTTTGTTCACACACAATAACACCTTCAAACAACAGTGGCGTTCGATTTTAAATAAATGTTATTTGGATCTTATGGTCCTTGTCATTGAAACTTCTAAAATTGAAGCAGGAGCAGAAACAAATGAGGCTGCTTTACTGATCACAGAATTAAAGACATCAACTAATTTTCAAGAACAGGAAGCGGCATTACATGCTTCTATAAATCAACTGAGAAGAATTGAAACCATATAAACAAAACGTTCAAGAGATATACAGGATTACTCCAATAAGTCTGTGTATTACTGGTTTAATAAATCAAAACAAGACCAATCCAAAAAAGACAACAAAGTGAGATTATAGCCGGCCCTTCTGGGTCTGGTGCTTCTTTTTCCTTTGCCTCTTCAAGATCTCCTCTGGCTGGGTTTTTAGGGGGGCATTCTACATGAGAAGGGAGCCACATTCATAGACAAAGCAGCAGAAACCGGGGGGGGGGGGGGGCAGAATAAACAGTGCCCCCTCTTTGGACTTGAGACCCCTCACAAGAAGCCAACAGAGGTACCAGTCACACATTTATCATGTAAACAGCTATTCAGAACCGAGTGTATTGGCTAAAGGGTTGTCTTTTGTACCTACCAGTAAACATGATTATTTTTCTGCAAGGGTTGATTTATTCAAATTTGTTAGAAAATTGAAACTTCAGTTGTTTTTCAAAGATAAAACATAATTACAACAGGGACCTTTTCATTCTCCTTCTACCTTTTGCTGATCCTACAATTGAAACTTTTCACATCTTGTTTTCTAAAAAAAAAAATGTGAAGAGAAAAGCTAAAATAAATAAGAATAATGGAAATAATTTGTTAAAATAAATTATTTTTGTGAAGAATTGGTTGTCTTTCACTCGAGTCAATGTATGTGGGCCTGTTGGCAACTAATACAAGCGGTCTTTATTTTCTCTAGTGTTGCCAGGTTGATTCCCTGGTCAAAGACTAAACACATACAAACATGTAAAAACATTTAGAACATATTTATATACTGTATTTGTATATTATGATATTTTATTGGATTTTTTTTATCTATGTATAATTGCACAATAGGAAGAATTAACAAGAACATTTCTAATAATTAGGCATTCATTTTTAACTGCTGTTTTATAATGTGATGGCAATCTGAACTAGAGAGTCTCTCAAAGTGAATTATTACTTTAGGAAAGTTTATTACAGCACAAGCACTTATATATTACAAATGGCATTCTCCTCACAAGGATAAACTGTGAAACCCAGAACATACTTTAACTGGCTGAGATGAGCCCTTTTCAAGGAATTTTCTCTGCTGTATAATAATGCAGAACTTGTTTTTTGATGAAATGTTGTGCACTTTTGCATCCTTTCTGTAAGGTATTTGAACTGAACAAACATCAAATGCTGGTGTTATCATTGTGTTTTAGATTTGTTAAATCAAATCTTATTCACTGAAAATATTTCTCTTTGTTTTTTATAAAGGTTTATATAATAATAATCTTTATATAGTGCCTTTCATAGTGGACCACCATCACAAAGCACTTTACAAGTTACAAGACTGGGGTGTGTGTAAATTATGCATCAGCTACAGTTACTTAGCACAATGTCTCACCCAAAAGACGAAGCACAAGAAGGTTATATGACTTGCTCAGGGTCACACAATAAGTCGGTGGCTAAGTTGGGATTTGAACCAAGTCTGCTGGTTAAAAGTCTGTTTCTTTAATCACTGGACCACACAGCCTCCTATGAGTTGCCTATAAATACAGTAATAACATTTGCTGACACTGCAGTGGAGAAATGTCATTTATTTGCCCCATAGCAAATTCAGAAAAGATTGTGCTACAGTAGTGTTAATACCTCCCTTTAGTTTACTGATAGTAAATGTTAATGAAAAAAACATAAACTAATACTAAGCTGCTGAAAAGTGTAATTTCTTTTCCCCAATATATTTCTGTATTACTCAGTGACATTCCAGTCCATTACACCGTGTAACAAATTTATTTTGTTCCTGGGTTATTTCCTAATTGCTTATGCCTCAAAAGTATAGAAAATGGCTATTATGCCCCACAAACTTTGCTTTTGTGACCAGGACAGTGATATTTCAAAATATCACTATTTCCAATGGGAAAACGGGCAAATGTGTGTCTTTTCATTCACATAAAGTCAGAAAAAAACAACATATGAATCCAAATTAACATGTATTTATACTAAAGTAATACAAAAATGACTACAAAAGATTTAGAAGTGAGTAGTTTTCCGAGATTTACGATTATACTGTAAATAATAGCCATTTTCTATACTTTATGTATATGTATGTATCCTGTTCTTTTATGGAAAATAAAAGTGATTGTTGCTTTTGAAGAACTCCTGTTTCACACTTCTGTTCTTACCAAGTCATTACTATATATATATATATATATATATATATATATATATATATATATATATATATATAAGTGGTTTGCAGAAGTATTCACCCCCTACCAATAATGTTTTGTATATCATATAATTCAAGCAGCTTTTCAAACAAACCTTTTTTTTTTATTCAAAACTGAACACTGTTATATAAGGAGGAGGTTAGATGACAGCAAAACTTGCAAAGAAAATGTACAAAATGAAATTTACTGGTTGCATAAGTATTCAGCCCCTTAAGTTAGTACTTGGTAGAAGCACCTTTTGCAGCAATTACTGCTATGAGTCTTTTTGGATAAGTCTCTACTAGCTTTGCACAGTAGGATTGTGAAAGTTTTACACGTTCTTCATAGGAAAATTGCTCCAGTTCTGATAAGTTTGTTGGGGATCATCGATTGACTGCAATCTTCAAGTCTCGCCATAAATGTTTGATTGGATTTAAGTCAGGACTTTGACTGGGCCACTCAAGAACATTAATTCTCTTCTTGTTCAGTCACTTAAGTGTGGCTTTAGCTTTGTGCTTCGGGTCATTGCCTGCTGAAATGTGAATTATCTTGGCTGACTCAAACAGGTTTTGTTGAACACAGTTGTTGAAAGGTACAGATCAGAGGATGGGTGTAAAAAAATATCAAAGGCCTTGAATATCCCTTGGAGCACGGTCAAGATGGTTATTAAGAAGTGGAAGGTGTATGTCACCACCAAGACCCTGCCTAGATCAAGCTGTCTCTCCAAACTGGATGACTGAGCAAGAAGGAGACTGATCAGAGAGGCTACCAAGAGGCCAATGGCAATTTTGCAAGAGCTACAGGCTTTTACGGCCAAGACTGGTCAAAGTGTGCATGTGACAACAATATGCCAAGCACTCCACAAACCTGGCCTGTATGGTAGGGTGGCAAGAAGGAAGCCATTACTCAAGAAAGCTCACCTTGAATCCTGTTTGAAGTATGCAAAAAAACACTCAGGAGATTCTGTAGCCATGTGGCAAAAAGTTTTGTGGTCTGACGAAACTAAAATGAAACTTTTTAGCCTAAATGCAAAGCGTTATGTTTGGCCCAAACCCAACACAGCACATCACCCAAAGAACACCATCACTACTGTGAAGCATGGTGGTGGCAGCATCATGTTATGGGGATGTTTCTCATTGGCAGGGACTGGGGCACTTGTCAGGATAGAAGTGAAAATGAATGGAGCAAAGTACAGAGAAGTCCTTGAGGAAAACCTGTTGCCCTCTGCAAGAAAGCTGAAACTGGGACGTAAGTTCACCTTTCAGCATGACAACGACCCAAAGCACACAGCCAAAGCTACACTGGAGTGGCTAAGGAACAAAACGGTAAATATCCTTGAGTGGCCCAGTCAGAGCCCCGACCTAAATCCAATGAGGCATGACTTGAAGATTGTTGTTCATCAACACTCCCCAAGGAATTTGACAGAGCTTGAACAGTTTTGTAAAGAAGAATGGTCAAATATTGCCAAATCTAGGTGTGCAAAGTTGGTACAGACCTATCCCAACAGACTCACAGCTGTAATTGCTGCCAAAGGTGCTTCCACCAAGTATTAACACAGGGGGGTGGAGACTTATCCAATTATGATTTTTCAGTTTTGTATTTTTAATATATATATATTTATATATATTTTCTCAATAAAAACTTTTTTTCCTTTAATGTGGAGTATGGTGTGTAGATAAGTTGAAAAAAATTCTCATTTAAATACATGAAACTGAGGCACCGACACAACAAACGTGAAAAAAGTTCAAGGGGGTGTAGACTTTCTATAGGCACTGTATATATCCATTCTAGTGCACTGATAGTGTAAGGATTACTCCCTACATTGCTAAACAGGTTACACAGCAATAACAATCCATGAAGTGGTATGGAACAGAAAAGCCAGAGCTCTTCCTGCAGTGATTTAGAGGACAGATCTCAAAACCCAGTGATCTAGAACAGCCATTTTTAAAAGACCTTTGAAACAGACTTTAAAGTTCTAAGTGTAAAAAGTTGTCAGGGTGTTAACAATGAAAATAAAAATTAGTGGTACCGTATTTAAACAGTTGCAGCATTGGTTTGTAGAAACAGGGTGCACATTGTACAAAAAGATCTGAGACCTGGGTGCTGATTTTGATACTTGTAAGGGAGATGGTATTCAGTTCTGGGCACATACTGTATTAAAGATCTTTTCTATGGACTGTTTTTTTTTTTTTTTTATGAGTCGACCAAGGTTCAGCTAATTGGTATTTGAACAAAGCACAATCTCGTTGGAGATAATTGCTTCAAATTAGTCACAGAATCTAATAGGTAAATCAGTCCCTACTCTAGTTTTGAAAACATCTGGTATAAAGCAAAGCTTCAAAATGAAATATGAATGCCTCACAGCTAAGGGCACTGTATATTGGTCCTAATTCAAATGCCTCTTACCAAATGACATTCTTCATAACAAGTGATATCTTGACCACTCATTAATTAAGGCATTTAACAGTTATTTCAAGAGAAGAATGGCCGAGGGGGTACCTACATAGTTTCAGAAACAAAGGTCAAATGAGGGGTAAAGGATTTTGCATTATGGCAAGTAAGTGGACCAATCTTACTTTCTAGTAAGCAGACTTTTTTATTTTTTTACTATACATTTTTCCCACATACAATTCTAGTTCATAACCAGTTCTAATGTGGCACATCTTTTCTTTCACAGCTTTCAAACCAGATGCAACTAATTGCAGAGTACCAAAATGTAAGGAGTCTCCAACCGTGCCAGGTTTCTGTCTCCAGTGAACTGTGTATTGAAAAATGATGCTTTGTGTAAAATTGCAGGGAGGTCTAAAGTACTCCTCATTTCTGCCAAGCCCACACCATATACACTGCAGATAGCCCTAAAGTTTTTATTTTTTATTTTGACTACAGCTACAGATTACAACAGCACCTACTTGTCCCATTATTAAATGATTTACTTTAAGTATTTCAGTGAGTGATATCACAATAGAGGCATCTCATATTGCAATAATCCATTTATAATTCTAAGTTCATCATATAACATGCCATACCATGATCGATAGGTAGGTATTCCATTGAAATGGTGGGTAGCTAGGAAAGTGTAGGGCATCAACAAATCTCACAGACACCTGAAGAGCAATTGTGAACGTGAATTACTGAACATGAACATTTCTGCCAATTGTGCGGCACCCCCTGGGAGTTCCTGTCCATGACTGGCAGTGGAACAGCCTGGACTTGAACTGGTGATGTCCAGGCTATAGGGCGCATCCTGCACTCTACGCGGAGCACCTTTATCGGATGTGCCACTCAGGACCCCGAATGACTTATCATTTTTTAGACTTCCTTATGAAACATGAATTTGTGCAATTTTGGGAATAGACTTGCCTGCCAGTCAAAACCACCATAGTATTAAACCACCATACACTGATTTCTGAACCCCTTTCTTTCAACACAGAAAACCCATCTAAAAGTGAAAATTATATTTTCTTCCCCAACAAAATGAGATTAAATACTATAATGTCCACTAGGTGGAGACATAATTCAGTTTCTAACACACAAGTATGTTCTTTTTATACAGTATGCAATCTTAAACATAAATAATGTTAACTCCAAAAGTGGGTTACCATTGTGATGTCTAAATCAACATCTCTTGATGAAGCAGTTCTTGTTATTAAGTTTATTCTAATAATATTTGTATTTCTTTTTCACATTTTGTATTTTAAAAAAACCCCACTATGTTTAGTATAAGATAATAACTTTGCCTTTGCCACCTGTGTGATATTAGGCTAGTCTTGAGTGATAAAAGTTACAGCATTATTATTACATACTGAACCATGCAGTATCTGCTGTTTATTTTATAGATACTACTTGGTTAATAATATAACTCACACATGGTGGAACACGACAGACACCAGCTGCAACTGGAAGCGACTAATCAGTAGCAAGTACTGTAGATAATGGCTGTTCCAGGGTTCCCACTGATTTGGGATTCTTGGCTGGGATATTTATAAAAGTAATTTTAAGTCAAAATGAGCAAGGTTTATCTGACAGCCTGCTAGAGGAGGAGAGGCGCTTAGTTGGCAGGTGCTTCTGTATGGTGTTTTACAAAGAGCAGTTTCAAATGTGTTGATTCTGGAGAACAGACTTTACTGCAGATTTCCAACCCTCAACTTCCCTGAGGGAATTGAGGAGAGGTGACTTGTCCCTCGAAAACAATTTAAATATCTTCCCCATAGTGGACCCTATTGACAGTAGCGTTTCAACAGGAGGCTGAAAACAGGAGAGACACGTTTGGTTCATTTCCGGACACTATCTCGCACCCAACCCGGGTCCACTGATCTTCTCTGCATTCTGCTCAATTACCGGTACACTCCCAATGGCTTCACCGAGGCGGCTTTCTGATGTTTTCAGCTGGTGGGTGGCTGTCATTGTTTCTTTCTCCCCCGTGTTCTGTTCTCAGCTCACGCCCGTTGGAAGGGCTGGCACTTGCTGGGAGTCTAGGGGTTATACTGCCGGCCGTCATTGCTCCTGCTCTCCACTGGTGCCCTGCTCTTGGCTCGCGTCCGTTACAGGAGCCCTTGAATGGGCGGGGGGGGGGGGGGGGGGGGGGGTGGGGGGGGGGGGGGGGGGGGGGGGGGGGGGGGGGGGGGGGGGGGGGTCGGGTGTACTGACAGCTGTTGTTTTGGTCGACGCCATTCGCATGAGCCTTTGAAAGGGCTGGCATTGACCAAGGTCCCTGCAGAGACTGTTAAGCTGGGGATGGTAATGGTCATCTAGTAGGCGTGATGGCCCAGCCCTGAAGGTCACTGTGCCTCTCACCTGCTGAAGGACGTCGAGCCCCAGGATGCACTGATCCTGGACCCAGACCTCCTGGTCGAAGGCAGTCCTACCCAGGTTGTGGTTGCTGCCCATCTCTTCCTTGGCCAGGTTCAACAGCACCTCTGGGCATCCCCTCTCAGTGCCGCCGTTGCTCCACTTGCACAGCTTACCCAGCACTGATAGTTGAGCGTGGAAGGCCTCTCAGCTCGTGGTGCTGTCAAATCTGGGCAGCTTTGCACTCTGCCGTCCTGCTGTATGATTGATCAGCCTATGGTCTTTCCTGGCTCTGGGTATTTGGCGTGGCGCTCTGTGGGCCCCAGCTGGGCTCCATGCACTCTGCCGCTGGTCACCACTGTCTTCCAGTGCTGGCTAAGACTCGTCTCTCCTTGTTGATCCTGGCCTGTTCCTCCATCAGGCCGAGCTTCTTCTTGCACTGGAACAGTCGCTCCAGTTCATTGTACATCTCTCCAACTCCTAACCGCTCCTGCTTGACGCTTGGGGGTTCCATCCCAAATCCCACACTGACACCAATGTAGCTTTTTAACAGGAGGCAAAAAACAGGTGAGACACGCTTGGTTCTTGGTTCAATGCTTTTATTTTCAGACGCTATCTCGCACCCATGAGAATCCACTGGTCTGTCTGCTTCTCTGCACTCAACCACTTTACTCCATACAACAGCAACAACATGGCGTTGCAGTGCCTTCTTATAACATTAGCCCCCTCCACCTTATGCAAATAGGGTATCAGGACACAGACACATCCCATTGACCTCCCTTGATTTAGTTTATTCACGTCACGGGCCAGTGCTGAATTAATTGCTTAGATCTCTAGGTTAAAAAAAGCATATAGGCTGCTCGTGGTGGTATTAACCGATCTGGGCACATTACCTATTGTAAAACTACACTGTTTATTACTGACACCGAATTATTAACGCTTAACTGCGATGACTCGACTAGCTGCTTTGCAATTTGTATGCAGTATGTTATACAATTTATCGGCAGCCCTTTTACCTGTACAGAGAGAATAATACCGATTGCTATATATATATATATATATATATATATAATATATATATATATATATATATATATATATATATATATATAACCGTTAGAAATATCCCAGTTATTGTATTCCAGCCATCATTCATTCGTGCATAAGCACATCGTATATTTCAATAAAGTGAACACTAAGTCGCGTACGTCATTACAAACTGTATTTTGCCGTTTTAGTCCTATTAATTAATTGAGTATAAATATTACAAAATCCCGTGCGTAACCATGAATAATACACGTAACAATGATTAACCGAGAATGTATAATCTAAAATGACCTTTAATCATATAAGATTATCGTGTCGCAATATAAAAGCAATATTAATAAATCCGAAATCTAGTTAAGCTATCAGTATGGCTAATTATTAATCAAAAGCCCAAACATATTGCACCCCCCAGAGACACACAGAGCGAATCTTTCTTTCTTTCTTTCTTTCTCTCTCCTGCTGTTGGTCGGCCCCTCCTTTCTCTGCACCCCCCTCCATTCGTATAGTGCAGCGCCAGCCCTTTTCTGATTCACTGCGGTGTCTAACCAAACCCACCTTGCTGGCTGTTCTAATTTTTTTTTTTTTTTTTTTTTTTTACTCATCCACTCTGCCTCCAAAGAAAAAAAAAACCTGTGATGATTTATGAATGAACATTACACCCCTGACACCTAAAACCCCCGTTGGATAGTTTAGCTACCCAAGGAAATAAGTACGTTCGTTTATTTAACACGTCTTCCACCTGAGCGTGCAATATCCATTCCCAACTGCAGCAGATTGTACTTTTCACGAGAAACGTTGATTTTCACCTGGACACATCCTTTATGATCTTCAAAGGTAGGAGTAACAATGTCAGTCTGTGTGGCTGTGCGTTTTAGAAGTGAACGCGTATAACATAGCATTGTACTAAAACTGTTTTTGCATCGTGTTCCTTGGGGAAGCTAGAGTTTAAATCTGTAAGTTCCTAGTATTTACGCTTGCCTGACGTTCAATGCAAAAACTACCTTTTAGTGTTTTCTGCGTTTGTAAACCGTACGTTATGTATACCTCAGATAAAATGATGTGTTTCACCCGTTTTTAAGTCTGTTTATTTGTGTTTATTTTGTGTTTACTGTTGGCGTCAGATTACCTGCTGTTTTATTGGTTTGAAACACCTTTGTTACGACGTTTTCCAACATAAATTAAAAGTCTACCATAGGCTACGTTTTAACGACGTAGTTATTAAAAGTATTGATACAGTAGTGTCTGGTGGGTATGGTTTAACAGTTTATTGTATGTGAACAAACTTGTGTAAAGTACTTTTCCGGTAACTTTCTGTTTAAGACCGGGGACCAAGTAACCAACATATTCGTCAGACTAGTGAAGCATGCGTTTGTGATGCATTTTGAAACTCGTTGTGCTGTCAGTAAGTGTTTGCAGTCACCGGTTCATTTTTAAAATACCGTGTTCTCATCTAAAGCTTTTTGTTTCCTTGGAGTTCTGAGGTATCGCTTTCACAGTCTGTCGCTCAGCCCCACTAATTGAACGTTATGTGGCTTGTGTCAGAACAAACGGTTTGGGTAGACCAAGGTATGGCGATTGGAATGGGAGTGTGCCTGCTGTAGCTGTCGCCTTTCATGCATAGATTTCAGTGGTAATTATAAGTGCTCTGGTTTCTCTTTGTGTGAGGTTCACAGGTCTTGACAATAGTAGCTGCAGAACACATTGACCCTGACCTGGGACAAGACTGGGATACAGAAGACTGAATGATTAATAGTAGGGGTGTTTTCAATAGTAATCAACAACTTTAATTGATGTTTGTTTTTTTTGTTTTTTTTTTACTCCCCTATTGCATAGCAGTTTTTATCCCTTCCAGGTTTTACTACGAGCCTGATTAGCCACAGTTTATAGATAACAGGCCAAGGTGTGTCGTCTTATACAAATTGTAAAACCAGAACTGGACCAACTGCAAGTGGAGTCTTATTTCCATCCTTGTAATAAATGGTTGGTGCAATCCAGGTGAATTCCCTGGTACTGTAAAATGCTCTAATTTTTTTTTTTTAATCAATTTTGATCAAATCAATTCTGTAGTGCACACATTCATCCACAGTGTATTTGTTGTGTCCACCATGACAGTTTACATGTAAAATGAAAAATATATTCTGTGGTGTGCTGTTGTTTATTAATCGCCCATTAGATTATCATTTTTCATATGTCTATCCAGTGTTTTTTTTGAATATAAAAGTATTTGATTAAATTTCTGATTTCAGAGTTGTCTGCTGACGGAGCTGTATATATGTAGATCTAGTATTAAAAACCTATGATACTGCAGTTGTGTTTTTACAGGCTAACATAGACAGTGTGTTAATTGTTTGCCGATAAGAGTAAATAACCCCGCCCTAAACTACTTTGTGCGTATTCTAAATATTACTTGGTGTTGATTGGCACGGCAATATATAGACTTTTTAGAGATCGTTAGGGCTGAAATAATCCTAAATTTTAGGGGAACAGAAAAATCATGACCTTTGGACGGACAGATATCAGTGGTGTTATATACTACATTTGAGGACCTCTGGGTTAAAGTTCCACTGTTTATGGAATGTAAAATACCATAGGCAGTTGTTGTGTCTACCATCTGAACATTGGAATGCATTCTAGCATATTTAATCTAGCTGTACAGCAGGCATAATTATAGCTTCTCTTACAATGATTGCCTTGAGTTAAAAAACATCATAAGCCCATTAGATGATATTAAAAAAAAAAAAAAAAGTACTTTTACATAGTTTTTTTTTTTTTTAAATACCATCCTTAATAGTAATTCTCATTGCAATGCCTGAAATATTATTTTAATTAAATTTTTTTTTTTTTATAGACTGTACTTTGTGTGTTAAGGTGCATTGACAGCCTTTGAGTTGTTGTTGCCGTAAGAACACAAGAAAAGTTACTAACAAGGGGAGGCCATTGTAAGCTTGTCTGGTCTCTAGTAGTTGATTGATCTCAAAACTGTCAAGCTGGGTCATAAAGTTGTCTGTTTAGGTTTAGAGTGAGCAAAGTGAATTTAGTTTTAAGAGCTAACACAATCTAGTGACCTTTTTTATAGCTTGTAAAATGCTGTATCTGATACAGTATATCTGTAGTGAAAGACAATCTGGCAAGTAGAGCTGGAAAAACAGCTCCTGAACACAGGTCAAAGTACCTTAACACAGAGTATCAATACACAGTGTTAGAGTCATTGCAATAGGAAGTAATCAGATTGACTGGAAGCATTATTACTAGGTATTTAAGCGTGCGATCCTCTGTACATCTTACACATTTCACTTCTTTAGGCTTTGCCGAAAGACCTTTTATAAAAATTGACTGACACAGAGCAACAGTATAGGTTTTTATAGTCTTTGTAGCCAGTACTGGAACTGTGCTGATTTATTTCTGCAGGCAAACCTGAACAAGGACTCTTGTATGCATTGCATCACAGCCCGTATACACTTGTGTAATTTGCTTTAAGCAGTTGTTTACCAGACAAGAACATTAAGTCACTGTAACTCCTAAGCCTTGAAGGTATTTGATGGAAGGCTATTGTTAAGCATAATAAAACTTTTTTTTTCAGAAAAAGTTGCACAATGACAGGGTTCCTCATAGAGCTGCTGGCAGCATTCCTTCAGTTGTTCTGGCATTCTACATTGCTTTTTAAACAGCTGATATACTCATTAGAGAGATCTGCACTGATGCAGATTTACTGTTATTTGGTAGAAACCTGAGGAATTGGCTGGGATGACCAATAATGATAAAGTAATGTCAAATAGTTTAACCAGTTTAGTACCATTGACGCAAGGCAAATATCTATTTCTGAGGTCCAATGTTTAGGGAGCGAATCACTCATGCCAGGCTGAGTTGTCATAATAAATCAATCAATATTAATTTTATATAGCGCCTTTCATAGTGGACCGCCATCACAAAGCACTTTACAAGATAGTGAGGAACAATGCGTCTATATATTACGACTGCCTCATGTCTATGGTACAAGGAGAAGTGGAGTGCTTTCATCCACATGAGACATCAGTATAATACACAGATGTGAGTGTACAGCCTGGAGTGTGTTGTTAGCCTTATAAAATAGTAAAAAATTAAATGAAATAAGAGACCAAACCCAACTGTATGTTTGTACTGAAGTCTTTACTCACCCATGGAATGTTGCTTGTCAATCAGATCACTGGAATGTTTACAACAATATAAAATGTCATCATGAGCAGTAAATCCAGTTATTTTATTCAGAATGCAGTATTCTATTTTAGACTGGTAATGTATGTATTTATTTTTATATTTTCTCCTCAAGTTTTTAAAATCAATCCACCCTTTGTTAGAATCATTAACATACAACACATTTCATGTGTGTAAAATTTTTATTCACATAGAAACTTCTCTGAAGGTACAACAATATAGAGAAACCTACTTGTTTGCTCAGTGACTTCTTTGTGCATTACATCCATCCTAAGAGACTACAATTTAGAAGATGTTTCTTTAATTTTTTTTACTATCAATCCCCTGCAAACACACCTTACTTATTCCTGAAATTTTCTAACATTTATTTTTGAAGGAGCCCCAGAATTCTGCAGTAAAGGCTATTTACAGTATATGTCTGATAATGTGGTCTAATTCAAAGCAAAGTTGTAATGACTCGAGTCACAATTTTCGGTGACTCGCCTCGAGTCATTGTCTTCAAATGACTCGACTCGAGTCCCTGCAAGAAAAAACTCAACTCGACTCGAGTCACTGCTCAAAGACTCGACTCGAGTCACTGCTCAAAAGACTCGACTCGAGTCACTGCTCAAAAGTTTCCGCTTGACTTGAGTCATAGTCTTTATGCTAAAATAAATTACATAATCAGTTTCTGGTTCCATAACCACAGCCCTTCTTCTGATGCGTACAAGCCCTGCCTCTTCATGAGTGAGAGGAACATAGGACAACATAGAGAAGAGTGTCAACAGCATGGAAGGTAAATCTACCTGCACTCGTCAAATTTGCAAAAACTGTGGAGCAGGGGGTTTAATGTTTGTTGTCTGGTTTAATGTATATTGATCGAACGTTATACTATTTTTAAAGAAACGCAAAGCATTGTTTTAGAAAAAAAAAAACTGGCAAAAAAGCCATATTTTGCTAAAATTGTAAGTTGTTTTTAAAATCCAAAATAAAGGTTGTGAATCCAAACTCATGTACAAGCTTATAAACTTAAAAAAAGAAATGTTTTGTACACAATTTAACATAATAATGCACTGTACAAGGAATCAACACACAAATAACCCTCTGGAGCTTTAATAATTGTATTTTTTCTCTTTTTTTTACATTCCCGTAGCCTTGTGAAGCCACTGGCACTACAGCACACGGTACAGGTGATGAATGAAGTTGTTGCACGGTCATCTTTGTTTTCCAGAATTCCTGAATTGAGTTAATCAGCTCAAGATGTGTTTGATTAATTTAATACATCAGGATTTATACACCTGGATACGTTTTTTTAGAGTTAGTTTGGGTAAAAACATTTTGCTTTTTTAATGAATACATTCATAAACACTAAAACGGGCAGACCAGACAACAGCAGCATGATTTTGGGAATGGAAACAATCAACATTGCCAGATGAAAAGAGGTTGAGGACATAACTGTATTGTTTTCAATGATTTTCTAAGAAGTCGTCTGTGGATATTGTCATAGTGGGTGAACAGATAAATTATTACACTGGTAAAAAAAAAAAAAAAAAAAAAAAAAAAAAAAAAAACAGCTACAATTCCAGTCTTTTACATTTAGTAAGGTTATTCAAAATACAATTGACCTCTTGGTATTGCTGTACATTTGTGCATTTTAACTACATTGATAATTTTATTTTGACAAACAACCTAGATTTTATTGTGATAACTATAAGTAATTAAAGGGTTTATGGAGTGATGTGTTCTGTGTGAAATATTTTCGCTATTTTTTTTTTAAGCGCATTAGTGAACAACCCTTTTTTTTTTTTTTTATCTGAAAATAACAAAAGTTACCGGTATTTTGTAACCCGCATTATTATGCTAAACTCTTAGTCTTTCAAGATACATTTCTTTCTGTAATATTAAGAAAATTAGGTTGAGTTTATTGATTCTGAATGTTAGGTTACTTACCGTAACCCTGGTTCCCTGAAAGACAAGATGCCCACCAATGACATTAGGTATGGGATATGCCTGCCATTGGGTAGGTGTCGCTGAGCTCTCTATACCAGAGCTGCAGATAGGCCCCTTCCTGGGTTTTTGCACTCGGTCCCACCCGCTGAGGGGATAAAACTGTCATCTAAAGGAAGCCATTTCTCTTTTTCCGTCGAACCCATGAGGGCGACCGATGCGATCCACGTACTCCTCTTCCTTCCCAGACCGCCCCCAACCCAAGTTGGAGGCGTCTTTCATCACCACTTGGTGTTTCAACACTACTGCCATTCGCACACCTTTCTGCAGGTGAGAGATTATCTTCCACCAGCGTTGGGCTGCCGCGTGAGACACAGTTAGCCGACGGTGTCTGTCACCTTTGGTGTTGAGGTGGAATGCATTGAGCCACACTTGAAGCGGGCGCATGCAAAGCAGACCCAATGTATGGCCCATATGGTTGCGACTATCAGACCCAATAGTTTCTGGCACAATAGGAGGGTGACCTTCAATCCCTGTTCAAACAGGGAGAGGCAACCCTAGATATCTGCAACTCTGTCGTCTGACAGGTATGGTCACATCATATGGGAGTCCAGCTAGAGCCCCAAGTACGTCGTGCTCTGCACCGGTGTAAGCCAACTCTTTGCATGGTTAATGGTGAGGCCCAGCCTCGCCAGATGCTCTGTCCCGACCGCCGTGTGGGCCACTGCTCCCTCTCGTGACTGGGAACAGATCAACCAGTCGTCAAGATAGTTCAAAGTCCACGCACTTTGAAAACGTATGAGGAGCTAGGGAGAGACTGAATGGCAGCTCAGTAAACTCGTAAACACTTCCTTGAAAAGAGAAGCCGAGATACTTCCTGTGCTCTGGATGAATGGGAGCGTGAAAGTACGGACGGACTGGGGAATATGACGGTGCGTCAGCATTTGGAACCTCCTCCTTTATTTTAAGAAGCCGTTGAGAAGCCTCAGGTCTAAGATGGGGCAAAAGCAGACATGTTTTTTGGGTACCAGAAAATACCTCGAAGTACCCCTCTCCACAGGAGGTGGGGTCTATGAGACGAATGGCTCGCTTGCACAGCAAGGCGTCCACTTTTGTCTGACGCAAAAGTATTCATGATGCCTTGAAAGGGAGGAGGTCACAAGCAGAACTAAAGTGCATAACCATTTTGCACGCCAAGCGCGCCAGTACTGCACTTGTTGTGCAGAAAAGGGGGTCTGAGGCCGCCAGCCTTCAGGGGCCCTGCTCGGGCTGCTGAGGCTGAGGTGGGACAGTTTGGGATGCCTGTTTAGGGCGCTGGTCCTGAGAATGCCTCCTGTGATGTTGGTGTGTGGACTGGTCATGTCCTGCATTCCCCCTGCTGCTGGTGTGCCCTTCAGGTGATGCCTTAGGTAACCCAGCAGAGCTGTGGGGACTGGAACTGTCCTGGTTATAGTCTGCGTCTGAGGAGCTTTCCAGTGGTTTGACCTGCCCCACGTGGAAGCACAGGGAGTGGAGCCATGGAGCCACCTGCCGGGACACCTTGTGTTCCCGGTGGGATCTCTGGAAGATCTCCTCCACGGCTGGCCCAAAGTTATGTCCTGGGGATATGTCAGCATCAGGAACTCTGGCTTGTGACAGCCACAGCCGTCTCTGAGCAACTACAGGCAATTTGAACCAAACAGTCTGCTGTCAGCAATATTAGTTTCTTTTCAGAAAAGAACACCAATATAGCTCTTCCAGTCCACATGCGTAGCAAACTGCTAATCAATTCTCGATCCATGTTTTCCAACAGGGGCACTGGCTTCCGAGGCTACCTCGAAGCTAGGTTCTTCCTCAGCAAGGGACTCGCCCACCTATGGAAGATGTGTCCTCTTGCGCCAGCTGGGACGCCTCTTCCCATCCACCCTGAGCTCCCCTCTCAGGGGAGTGGGGGGTATGGCAATTGGGGCTGCAACAGGGCCCGGACAGAGGCTAGGACCACTGTATGACCAGGATTATAAATGCCATAAATCTAATCTAGACTTCTTGAGGGTTGGAGGCAGCAGTCCCCAGTTTGGGAAGCCTTGGCCTTTGCCTTTGCTTTAGCTAACTGATAATAGCAGTGACGTGGTGCAGTCACCCCAGCGCCCCTCGTTTGGAGCCCTTGAGCACTGTCTAACCTGGGAGAGCTGTATACTGTGTTAAATGAGACGTGACATGCAGCTTAGCAGGAAGCTATTGTGTTGAGGGGAGTTTGTTCTCTGAGCAGATGGAGGACGTTTGCAATACACACCCGTCAGTGCAGGTTGAATTGATAGAGTGCTTCTGTCAAGCAGCAGCTTCTGTTTGCTCCATTACTCTCAGGGAGGGAAAGTTCAACAGGAGTGACACTGCTTTATGACAGATAGTTTCTCTTAAGGCAGGCATTGTTCATTACTCAGGCATGCAGTCTTCAGAACATTTTTTCTCACAACTAATTTGATGACATTTTGAACAAACATTTGTTACAAGAAGCATTTCATATACAGTGCAGGAAATGAAGGTCCTGTACCTGTACCTTATTGAAGGCAATGTCTTGGTGAACCACTTTTCTGTCTTTCATTATGAATAGCATTTGTTATGCAATGCTTTTCTAATGCTGTGATTGTAATTCATGGTGGCTTCGCCCAGAAAGTATGGTAAAGAGATACTCCTTAAAGAGTGATACAGTCTTATCCTGTCAGTGATCTGAAACAAAGGCTCAATGTGTGATTATACTGTGCTCTCCTTTCAAGGCACAAGAGATAGACAGTTGCATTCCAGTCCTTTTTCTCCCTTTGGCTCTAGAGCATTACGCAGTTTTTCATAGCTTGTTTTCTAGGAGTAGCTACAGAGATCTAGTTTTGCATTTAAATAAATTAGTAACAAACGAAAGCATGCTTGCACAATAATTCAGCTTAAAATGGATGGTTCATAACTGTCTATTGTCAGTCTATCAGTCTATTGTCTTGTTGGTACCACGTACTTGCTAAAAGAGATCACTACAATACTTCAGCAAAAAAAAACAACAAGTGGTAAATGTATTTCTGACTGGCAAGCATCTGAAACTGCTATGGTTATTTAAGAGTAAGCCACACTGCTTTTCAGATTTTCACCCACAACCCATTCCTTCCATTAGCTATTTTTGTTGCCCCATAGACCGACCCTTTTAGTATTTTGCTTTTTTTCGCCAATTTGCAATTGAAATCTGAACTGAGGTCCACTGTCCACCGCTCAACAAAACTGCCATTCACATGTGACAGGTTCATGTGGCTTTTTGTCTAAATTCACATTCACTGTTGGCACCCAATGGCACCAGACTTGATAAGACTAGTGACTGTTCTACTGTATCTTTTCACTCCCTTAGAGAATGATCCTACTGCAGAGTAATGAGACTGTGAGGCAGGCTTAATACAGATGAGCATGCCTTTCTTACACTATCGATTATTACACTGTCAGAGCACTCAGTGGATAGTAGTTCACATCACAAAATCAGCACAACATGTGGCACAGTGGACTCTAGGCACCCCCTAAAGAGGTTTCAATCAGAGAGAGAAAAAGCAAGAGGCACTCTTCCCATAGCAGGGTGGATAATCCCATTGCATAGCAATTTGATCCATTCCTTCTTTTACTACAAGGCTATTAAGATATACCTGGGCTTGTTTACCTATACATTGTGGCTAATCAATACTAAAACCTGGAATGGGTAAAACGTATATGCAATAGGAGTCTTAGTCCTATCACGACAGGCTCAAAGGATTCTCATGGCAATTCCTGTGCAGTCTTCAGTGCCAGTCCAGCACATATCGTCATGATTAACAAAATTAATCTAAAAAAGGACAACCAGGTGGCTTATCCATTCTACGAGTAAATTCTCTTTAAAGCAGGCATTGCACTGTACTATAGCAGAGTAACGTGAATTAGTGAAGTGTTTTCAGTTTAAACTTGTTGGTTTCAGTATTCATATCTCCTGTATCAGTTGGCTGTTTCAAAGATCCAGGAATTGGTTTTGGGTTTCACAAGTAGGTAGGGGGTCCTTTCAAACACGTACATTGTGAATTCTTAACTTTTTATTCTGCAAAGGCAGTAAAACTGTTTTCTTATCAGTGTTATGTTATTCCAAGAGCTGTGAAAGCATGTTGCAGCATGCATTGCTCTATTACAGTACATGCCACTTATTAACAACCTCTCGGTTCCCAGCAAAAATGGAACAATAATATATACTGTAGTTGTACAAATACGGCAATGAAAAACATGTGTTTTAAATGTTAGTGTTAAAAAAATTAACATGAGAAACACAAAATACCCAAACACAGAACTGTTTACTGCACACGTGTGAAAAACAAAAAGAGAGTAAGCTTAAGTAATTCTACACAACAATGTACTACAATGGTCCTTACAATGAGTAAAGCAAACATAAAATGTGTTGTACTTACAATTAATTCTAAAGAACACAATTTTAAAATAAGAAATTGTCCAACATTGTCTGCTTTTTACAATGTACCACCTCCTGCTGTAAATCCTTCTCAATTTTGCATGCAGCTTCGTAGCCAGATTCAAAGCCACGATTCACAAAGTTGTTAAGTATCAGAATTCCATTAACATTAAAGTCTATGGGATGGGATTGGTTCCTGGGAAAATTTGCTAACAGCCAAAGTTGTCTTTATCAGGGTTGCTAATAACCAGCATCTACTGTATTTGTGAAATGTTAGCAACCTGGTCCTGCAACAGTTAAAATATTGACGGTCGTAAGTCACTGTACATTTTTATCTCCCCTTGACACACTAGTTTTGTTTTCAGCAAAATACCCCCATGCTGTAGTACCTAAATACGATTCAATTGTTAGAGAAATAAACCTCCTGCTCTTCTAAAATGACTGAGTATTAGATCTGTAGAATATCCAAGCGTTGATTGCTGCCATTATTATTTTTCTGACTAAAACAAAGACATAAACACGCATCAATACTTATATGCATAAGTTTGTAATATTTCAGCATGCATACAGGGTACCTCTTAGAGGAGTAAATCAATCCATGTGTCTGTATACTTTATTTGTTTTGAAACTGAGAGCGTTATGACTATGAAGTTGTGGTTTAGTTCTTAAACTAAAACTTATTATGTTCATGTTTTCCATTGCTTTGCAATGGAGCGCCCTGCGGCATATGACAGGTAAGAAACTAAACTGTCCTTGCAAGTGCCGCCTTTCGAAGTTTATATGAATGCTTTCTCACATGTACAGTATTTATAGCTTTGGCCCTGAGTTTTGTTTCCCAGTAGTACTGATGTAAGCAGGCCCTACCCTACAAAGTAATGCTGAATAGCACAGCATGTGGAAAATAGCAAAGTTTGCTGCCATTGCTGCAACTTTATCTAGCACTGGACCCTAATGCAAGCCCTTGAACGGAGATCAGTGGAGTTATGCTGGCACAAGTGCAGTGCTCAGATTTATTTACAGCTTTGTCTGATGGAACTGCAGAAATACATACACTTTGAGTAAATGTTTTTTTTTTTTTTTTTTTTTTTAATCTGAGTATTGTTTAAAGCATATTTTGAAAAGCATGACAAGGCAGACGCCTGCATTTTCTTAATGATGTTTGAGATCTAAACTTTTTTTGTACCTACAAACACCAAGCTTGGAAGATTTAAAGTTTGTTTGTTTGGTTTTTTTACACAATTGAATTTCACCGTACCGTACTTTTTATAAAACTTTTTATTTTGGTAGGCCAAAAAGTCACACCATTATGTTTTGTATTTAATATAAGCTATAAGTCGAGTTTTACTCCTGTTTTGTTTCTGTACTGTAATGCTCTGTTATAAAATATACTTGTTCTGTTAGTTATCAATGACTTTTTTCCCAAAACAAAGTATTTCTTTTTCTCTGTTCTTTGTGCATCACTAGACGTGGGGGTTGGTGCCAGTGAAAGGGCAGGAAAGGGTTAACTTCAAATTAACAAAGACCCTGAATTGTTGGTTTAGGGATTAGAGCACAGAATTGAAGTACATTGTAAAGAAAAAAGGTGCTGGATATACTGTGGGCCAGTGGTCAGCAGTTAAATTTGACAGCAGACCAAATGACCCGCGGGCTGCCGCAGAGCTGGCCACTTGACATGCTGCCCTGTCCAAAATATGCGCTGCAGCATGGCACAAGGCATACCGGCTTGTCAATACATTTAAAAAAAAAAAAAAAAAAAAAGCTGGTCAATCCGGTTTAAAACAAACCAAAAAGGAAAAAAGAAGTAACAATTATGATAGTACGTCTTTGTAACCTAGCATCTGTGTTGTGTTTGAGACAAATTAGTTTAACATGCTGATATGTTGGAAGTGAAATGTAACTCAAAATGACTCCTAACGATGACAGACTTTATTGTACAGCTGAAAGACAATTGCAGTGCTTGCTTTGACAACTTCACCGTTCCCAGGTATTTATCATTTTTGTCTGTGATCCGTTTTCAATCAACCCTGATGGTGATTCCTTGTCCCATGCAAAGCAAGTGCTTCCTGCAGTCGACGAAGCAGCGACTTGAACTTCTCGTATATTTACAGGCACTGTCATTGCTGAAAACTGAATTCATTAACAAAGCAGATCTGGAATCATTCTGGTCTGTCTATATATGTCCACACAACTACCGCTGGCTCTGTTTGTTATCTCCATGTTTGAATCTACTTACACTTGGTGTTCTATAGCTGATCGCAGAACGAAAGCGCCATTTTTCTCATTAGATTTGTCATAACGCAATGAAGCATTAAAAAAAAACATGTATGAAAACTCAACACAAATATAATAAGACGTAAGGACAGTAGCATTCCCCTAAGGTCATGGTATCGCTCCGTATTTACATAGTAGTGTTAGTCGTTCATGACATGAAACCTTAGCTATAAGAAATATGTGAAGGTCATACGGAGAATCCCCCTTGACAGCGACCTTGCAGTAATATTAAAATGAAGTTCCGCTCTTGCTCAGCCCTTGATACAGCCCTGCCAGGATGGTTCCCCGGGCTGGACGACCCCTGTCCGGATTAGGCTCGCGGGCCGCCATTTGCCGACTATGCCGTGGGCACTGATAAAGTTACGGTTACCATTTTACGATCAAACGAAATACAAGGTATCTTCAGAATTGAAAAGGGGAGCCTGTTTTCATGATAGGGTTAATTGCAGGTCAGAACAAAAAGCAAGGACTCCCCATTGGTTGTTTTCTCACTCATTCAAAACCCTTCAAATAATGTTTTTTTTAGGCTCTGTTATTGCATGACTACATATTTTCCCTAGAATAAGATAAGAACACTGTGCGGTCACTGCTACTGCTGAACATGCCTGCCCAGGAGTTTTTTATCTGTAGAAGATGAATAAACTTTGGCATGACCATTATCTAAACGTAGCCAATTATTCTAGTAAATATATTATATATTAAATAAAGCTTTAGGCTTTAGAATTTATATGTTCTTAATATTAGTAATCGCTTTGATTGAGACTTTTTTAATTGTGCCACATTTTATAACATTTGAAGTCACATTCACACTTTCAAAATTCTTTATCTAATATTTCTTATTTTGTGCAAGGGCAATTATTCAGAGGAATAAAATTAAAAATAAAAATAAGTTTAACAAAACACTCAAGAACTACTTAATGGTAAACGCTGTGGTAAAACTATATTTGTTGAGTCGACCAAATGTTTTGCCGAGTCAGCGCTTCCGTATGCATTACATGACAGCACTCCTATGAAAAAGTAGCTTTGCATGTGTGTGGTTTTTTTTTTATATAACTCTTGCAGATAGCAATGCAAGTTTCCTTTGCTCCACATCTTTTTGCATGCTGTTCTTGCTTTATGTAGAACATAAAAAAAAAAAAAAAAAAACTTGACTAGTTGTGTTTGAATCTGCTTCTGAGTGGGAATATGGTTATGTACTTATTTGCTTGCACCAGTGAGCAGTGTCACTGCTGATGTGAAACCTTTACTTATCACTGGTGTTAACTGGTTGTGCATGAAACGGAAAAGGAATTTTTATTTGCATTAATCATGCACGCAGATTACCTTGCTTTTTTCAGTGTGTAAACATGCTGGGATTAGTCAGTTGCCCTCGGGCTGGGCTCTCTGAGCATTCTCCTGTTATGTCGTTAATATAATTAATCACCTGTCTTGATGTTCCAAGTTGGGGAATCCAATGGATTTCAGCACCTTGAGGTTTTCAATCCAAACCCATAAAATCCACATGAAGTAACCACTGGTATTCCAGTATGGAAAAAACTGATGCATGATTTTGGAAAATGGAGAGTGTTTCACTGTGTCCTGTGCTGTTGAAGATTTATAGTGGTTCATAATCAAAGACAAACACAGCTGGTAAGGAATTTGGTACTTCCAAATGTGTTACAAAAACATAAATACTGTACTTTTTATACTCTTTTATATAGTGTTTCTTCATTTTGACCCATTTGTCCCAATTCTCTGCAACCATAGGGACACAATTTAAAACATTGCATACCGCCTAAGGATAATAGTGTTTAATTCCTTCAATTTGTAGTCCATCATGCAGTGTTTTGGGTGTTTTTTTTGTGTTTTTTTTTTTTTAAAGATGAATATAAGTGGTTTATTTGTTGTTGGTGTAAGTTCCAACTTAAACCAGCGAGAGGTATCAAAGTTTTACCCTATAACAAGTGAGCATGTCAGTGGTGGACAGTGTAGCATACACAGTTTTAATCAGTGCCAGGGCTTTTCATGTATTGTGATTTTGGTGTTCCTTTAAACTGGTGTGTTGTAACAGAACGGTACAATTACAGTAGTTCTTATTGAGGCTTTACAGTGCATTATTCAGCTCCCTCACTTTGCTCTTAAAATCTATAACCCCAGTTGTGCATTTGTGGCTCTAAATGGGTAATTAGCACTGTAGTGATAAAACAATTTACACAGTCATGAAGACATCATCACAGAACCTGAGCAGACAGACTTATGATTGCTCTTTTCTTTTAAAAAAAAAAAAAAAAAAAAAAGGAAAACCAATCCTTAGTTTGAGATGGTATATGGAATTTGATACCTTGTGCACATTTGCAGCTCTTAGAAACAGCTTTGTCTCGATGATCCACTGTGGATTTATTTGAACCTCAAAAAAAAAATTCTACAGGAGCATCAAAATGATAAATACAAGGGAACCACCACTTATTTATTTTTTACTTTTGTTCAGAATCTTTGGAAACAACAATGACATTTTCAGCAAAAATAAAAAGGAAATGAATCGCTGTGTTATGACTTGGGAGCACCTTTTGAGTTTTATCTGTAACAAGTATTTATTTATTTATTTTTTTCCCTTCAACCAAAAACCAACAAAATGGTACAAACTAGTTCTAATATTTTTATATTCTATAATGGTAATATTGGTATAGGGCATGAGAACCAAAACACTAATAATGTCCACAGCAGCACTGTATTACTGTATAACTCACTTAAGTGCCATTAGATTGTAGGCATTTTAAACAACACCTGTGTTAATTAATGACAGTTAGTGTGACTGGTTTTATGTCACAGTTTATCAAGGCACATGTGCTGTATGGTACTATGACACTGGCAGTTGCATAGAAGTTACATTTTGTATCTTTCTCCAGTGTTCCAAACAATGGTCCCATTCGTATCATACATATCGTAATAGTTATTGTTATCGTTCCATAGGGATTGTTCTTGCTCAATGCATTTTGTAAGCATAACAACTTCTTCTTGTGCACCAGGGCGCTATACATAAAAACAACCAATCTGAAAATACCTGTTACTAGAAGCTACAAATCTTGCATGTCAGACCTGAAACACAACATGCCAACCTTTTTCTGCTTGATTTGTGCCATTCTATTACACTAGAAAGCCAGAGCACACTGGCTGTTGTCCTAGAAGTTGTCATAGAATAATAAAAAATACAAAATAAAAAAAAAAACATTTGAAACTGTCAGGACAGCTCAACTTTTGTTGATTTTGAACCAGTCTACCACTTATACCCAATAGACCTGTTTCAGCTTCCCTGGGGGGTTTATGTACTGCTCAACTTGCAGGATATGGGTTTGATGTGCTTTTAACAGTCTTAATCTCTCTCTTGGAATAATGTTACTACAGAAGTAGGAAGCCTTTCCTGATTTCCTTTGGAAAAGGATCCGAGGATCTTTGGCAGCCGCTGACTGACATACAGCACTTAGTTTACAGTCTCAAGAACACAGCCTTGTTGATTTTCCATTCCATTGTCACCAGATCATTTGATTTAAACCCAACTACAACTGGATATTGAGGCCTAACAGAAGCCTCAAATATCTCACTATTTCTTTGTTAATTTATCAAGGTGGTGTATCTAGGTTTTGCAATCATAATCGTCTTTCTGTTGGGGACCTGGTTCATGTCCACTTTGAATTAATTTCTGGTGCTCTCAGCTGAATTAAAATAGTCCTAACACAGCTGGCACCAGTTGTGTTAGGACTACTGCTATTGCAGAGCATATACTGTATTGTGGTGTCGGCTTTGGTTGACTTTTGTAGTCCTTGCTTCTCACTTTGTAATATATTTGATTTGTAAAGAAAGCACAACGCAACCATAGGCCTAATTTATTTTTTATGTATACTGCATAGGTCCATTTCATGAATACCAGTCCGAAGTTGCAGTAATAAAATGTATTGTTTTTGCTTTTCGAATAGATATTATATTATGATGAAGTTATTTATAGACCTGATTTAGATGGTCTTAAACAGGAATGTATAACCACATTTCAACACATCGGCTTCATCTCCTTTGATTAGCATTGGGGAGTGTTTTTATTTCTGTCTTCTTTGCATGATTGTTTTGTCTGTCTCTTTACTGCCTTTACAGTGGAATTTAACAGTGAGCTGCAGGTGTAGTGAGATCGAAGCTGCAATCTAGGAAATTTACAAATCCGCCTCGGGAATATTGGTCACTGCTCCAGGAAAGCTTCATAAACTTGTTCTGTGAGACCCTGGGTAACGACCAGGCCTGATGGAGTAGGCATGCTGATACGTCTGGGCACTGTCACCTGAACCCTCTTGGAAAAGAGCAATTTAATTTCAAGTATGTGTGGAAACAAGTTCTCTAAGCATTATTCTATTGTCAGTATAGTAAATTCCCCTTGAGGGTTTGATTTTAGTAATATTTTGATTAATAGAAGCAGTTGATATAGCACGTATTGTCTAAAGCTTTGAGGCTGCAGGTGGATTATATTAAGGAATATTATACAATTCTATAATTCTTCTTAACTTTTTTTTTTTAACAGAAAATACGATTGCTTCTTTTTGCATTGCTAACTGCAGACATCGGTAAACGCTAAAGACTGCTGCCACATTTTGTCTTTTATAGTTTTATGTCCTGTATATGATCACATAAAATATCTTATGAATCACTGTGGCAAAGTGGTTTGCAGTGCCTAGGTGTAGAGGTGATGCAGTGCTCAGGAATGATTTGAAACAACACAGTTAAACAGGCCTTTATTTGGCTGGGTTGCTTGTTTTGCAACCAGAAATAATAATACCTGGCTCTACACAACAATGTGTATCGTGCAGGTAAACCACGGTGTTCAATCCTGAAATAATAGACACTAAACAAGACACACACTGTGAGGCGAGAGTGTATTAAATGGAATGTCCAGACAGTAATTTATGTGTACAGAAATAAAATAATTTATTTTTATTCTCTATACACAACAAAAGGATTAAATAACAAAAGAAAACAAAATGGTGTGAGGGAAGGAGTGCAGGGGTGAGATCCAAAACAAACCGCGATGACTCGTCTTTAATTGTCTTCGTGGCGACCCATACATAAACAAAAAAAAGACAAAAGAAATGTTTTTTTTTTAAAAATCCCGCTGCACCACACCAGTCTCTCCCTCCACCCGTTACTCCTCCTATTTTACTTTCGGACCAACCCCGAACACAGTAGTACGTTCCCTTTAGTATGTAATGTCCCGCCTCTGTAGTCAGTGGAACACCAATCCCCAACCGACACGTGTCCTTATCCTTCACTTGACTCCAGTGGCTGGAATTTACATACTCGTACTTCCGCCCCTCACCAAGGTGCCGCCCCTCAAAAGATGACTTTTGCCATGGTCACGAGATCTTGGTAAGGGAAGTCCCGAGTTGGTTTGATGCCATCTACTGTCGGGAGGCTGAATCACAGACCGAAAACCCTTTGACTCATCACACACACAAACACAGCATGGTCGCAAGTCCAGAGTGAGTGCTGTTAGTGAAGGTGTGATTTACAGGTTTATTCGTGCACAATGGTGAAGTGTAGTCCGGGTTTAATTGCTGGCTGTTTAGCTACAGCTCCCAGAGGTTAGCCTTCTATAATCGACAAACATAAGTTTAATAGAGAAACAAAACAACACAAAAAAACTCATGGTTTCTTTATAACACAGTACTCCTTCACTGGTCCTTTCATAACCATAACAAAGGAACAGATTGCTTTGCCACATCCCCTGATGCACCCTCAGTCTCCTCCCTTCAATAGCGAGTGCAATCACGTATTCTCCAGTCTATGACTGATACATCGCCTACAGCATTGAGGCGATGACTTCTGATATTGCATACATCCACCCACCTACATCATATTAGCGCTACCATCACTAACAACAGACAACACAAGCAGACAAGATACAAAGATGGTAGTAGTGACGATGGAAAAGTCCTGAAATCAATTTGAAATTTCAGCATGAAGCACTTGAGTTTATCAGGGATTGGCGCTACTATTTTCCACAATTGTGTCTGTTTGAACCACACATTTCACAGACATCCTGTGCAAACACTGCTCTTCTGAAAAAGCTAGGCTCCTTTAGTGGAGCAGTAGGGAACGCAGTTGTACCACATTAGTGCATAGGCAGTGTATACACCTGGCACTGTCGCAAGAATCTCAAAGTGAACATTATTTAGCAGACTATCCAGGTTAACAGTAAAAAGAAGGGATGATTCATTTAGCCAGGGACTGAAGGGGCTATTATAGAGCACAATAAAATAAAATAGGTCACTCTTTAAATGGATTCTTTGTTACAGTACTAGATCAATGTACTCCTTGCTCCTAATGTTCATATAGTAATGGCCTTAATACAAAACTATTGGCTGCTGTATAGGTTAATAAAATTGTTGACACTGACATCAGACATCTGATATCAAAGATATCTTACTTATTTCTACAAGGATCATCCTTGAATTAGCCAGCATGTCAGGGTCAATCATTTTCCCAATGCAGATACATCAACAAAGCAAATAAGCAGCAGCTGAGTTTATTTAAGGGCTAGTAATGTACTGCTGATCACTACAGGAAAATAATTCCATATTCCATAAAAAGATCATTGAGTAGTGTTTGGAATGAAGAGAATGTTCCTATTTTGAAGAATGAAAATAGGATTATTATTATTATTATTATTATTATTATTATTATAAACTAGTCCATGTTCTGACAAGGATTATTTCTCTGTATACACACAATTGAAGGAGTAGCAGAAACAGGACTTTGTGATCATGCATAAGCCTGGTAAAAAATTTCAAAAGACATTTTCGAACAGTGGTGCTTGTCGCATTGATCTGCTAGTAAGGACCAGACCGATGCTGTATTTGTTTCCCTGGATGTTGCTAATGTGGGCATCATCTGTTTCTGCTTGTACTGTACCGTGAGGAATTGGCGCCTAGCAGCGCTAATAATCAAGAGTGATAATAACATATGCTTGAAAGGATCACGTGAACAGAAAGCGGAAAAACAAGAGAATAATTGACAAACAATGGACAAGGGATTTCTGCCTTGCGTGGGACGGACACAGCAGTGTGAATGTCAAGATATACAGTATGCCAAGAATTACAGAGCTTTGAAATGTTCAAAGAAAAATAGTTAGCCTGGGTGATTTTCTTAACACACAAGCTTAGCCAGCAGTGGGATACAAGCCTGAGTCAAAAGAACGCTGGTAATGAATGAGGTGGCATGCACCACGGTGAGGGGGGTCAAAGTATATGGGTGATCATTTAAAAAAAAAAAAAAAAAAAAAAAAAAACTAAATAAATACAACACTGACAAAGGTTAAGGGAGGGCTTTGTTCCATGCAAATAGCAAAAATCCAGTGTCATTATAACACTGCATTTACCATACAAGAGTTGTTTTGTTAGGCTCCCTTGTAAGGTTGCCCTTGGGATTAAACAAGGACCTTTGGGAGCAGGTAATCTTGTAAGAGAAACACAGGAGAATGGAACAGGCAGCAAATTGGATAATGTTGAGCAGCAGGTCACAAGAGGCAGATAGCAATGAAAAACAGGTTTGTTTTCGAGCAATCGTTTTATGAATTGGTATCTGACTCTCTCCATATACTGTACACTTTTGTCTTACTGATCAAACCTGCTTATAATGGCCATTCAAAATGCACATTCTCTAGTATAACCTTTAATGGAGGGAAGAGATCACATTAGACAGTTGGGCCTTCATAACCTGAGGTAAAACTGGCAATAGTTCGGAAACATTTAATCTCCAAAATGTTCTAATGGTCCACATACTCTTGCCTCTCCCTTTTCAATGTACTTAGTTACCTCATTGTGTTAGTCAATGTGGGGGGTTTCATTAAAACAGTCTTAAATAACCAATCATTTATTTGGTGCTGGCTTTTTTTATGTTTTTAATTTATTTATTTATTTATTTTAAATACTGTATTTGATTTAATAATGAAAATCTCAACTTCAGTGGGTACTGGAACGGATAGGCAGCTGGGATATTCTAAAGCCTGTGGTGATTCAAGTCATAGATATTTTTAGAAACACTGGAAGGTGGAGAATTACATTTCTGACCACAGTAGGTGGTTGATTTAATCATTAATTCAATTAAGAGGTGTTCACTGTTCCACATAATGCAAAGAAGGAGGTTTAGACAAAACTATGTTTTAATAATGTACCGTTATTTAAATCTGACATTTAGGTCAGACAAGTAGACTTTTACTGGTTTATTTTACTGTTTCTAAAGGTTTGATAGTTGAGTTGGAAATCACCATATTTTGATATATAACATGTAAAATCAGAGTGAAAAATCTGTTACATTCAAGAAACTACATTCAAGTCTGGCAGGTTAGCATTCCTTGGGTGTAGTTGTGCAGTATTTAGTACCCTGGCTCAACATGGTCCACGTTTTCATCAGAAAAACTGACTCCAACGACACTGCTGTACTACCACTCACACACCATGGTTACCACAGAAACGCCTCATCAAGTGACTACTGGGAGTGAAAAGGCTGCTCCTGTCCATTCAATGGGCTGACCATGGAAGTACTATGTCTAGCAGCTCTTATGAAGCACTTCCTCTGCAGGACTCCTGAAGGAACAAAGTCTAGGGGAATACAACGGTTAGACTTTGAGTGTAAAGCCATATCAACCATGAGGTCTTCTGAACCATACCGTGCACCCAGATACTGGACTTGGCCAGCTGTAGTAATTTTACTACAGAATATTACACATCACAGTAAAAAAAAAAAAAAAATTAACCATGCCCAGTGTTAAACATGGTGGAGGTTGTGTGACGGTCCACAAGTTTCACAGCCTGGTCCCAGAAGCAGACCCCAACCTGTGACAAGTTCCCCCTTTCAGTCAACTTGGGTTCCACAAACTCCACGCTCTCCGGCCTCCTTCAATCAGCCCAGAACTTTATAAAAAATGTCTTGGCCCCTTCTACTCGCTGTTCTTATTCTACCATCTGGTCTTCCTTCGCCACATTCTGCACTCAGAATCGGATATCTCCCACCACCAGCACATCCTCGCCTTTTATCACATACCTCAGGCTATCCCTTAACCTGGCCCCTTCCTCCATCAGGAATTGCCTCTCAGGTATCCAGCACCAATTCCATCTCCAGTCCATCCCTCCCTCCCCCGCTCCTTTCCATCCCCAAGGTCCGCCTGACAGTCGGGGCATGGACAGGAGCCTCCCGCCTCTCCAAGACAACCGATCTCATCAGGGATCCTCCTTCGACTCATCTCATCTTCTCCCTCCATCACGGCTCCATCTCCCCTTTTGATGACATTGTTATGAAAGCTCTGTGCTTAGTTGCCGCCTTCGTGTTCCTGCGCTGCTCCAAAGTTTTCAGTCCCATCAATCTCCAGCTTTCCCGCAATCTGCCCTCCATCCTGTCTTCATCGATTCTTCAAGAATCATTATTACAAGACATTGGTTTGCTTCCCATCTCAACATCAATCTGTCCATGTCTGAACTCTCCCCTCAGTTCTCTTCTCCCCACTCTTCTGGATGGTAACAGCCAGTTCCTCAGCACGCGCCGGTGTCAACTGGCACCTGATTAAAACAATGGGGCGCTGGTCCTCTTCAGCAGTGGAGGCATGTATAAGGTCTTCTCCCATGGACATTGCAGCAGCTCACTAGTCCCTCGTTAGTGTGCCTGACCTGGACTTGAGAGTGTCCTTCATGTTTGTCTTCTCATTCTCCTTGTCACCCAACAGCCAGGGGATGCTGCCTGACTTGCCCTGGACTTGAGAGCTTCGTCTTTTATGTGTTCTGTCTCTTATCCTCCTTGGTGAGAGTTCAGAATGTCTTGTTTGTATATCTTGTCCTGGCCCTTACTTGTCTTAAGCCGCCCAGCAGCCAGAGGATGCTGCCTGACTCTGTTATTGGAGTACAGGGACCTGTCCAGCCTGTTCTGTGTCTAACACCTTTGTCACTCAAGCACTCATATGCCCCAAGCTCACTGCCCCTTATGCCTTTCTTTACTCTCAAGCCCTCGTAGGCACCCAGTGAATTAATGTAATGTGTAGCCTACCCAAAATTTGTGTTGCTTAGAACTGTGTAACCGAATTTTAGGAGTTGTTTGCGGACCACCTGGAATTTATGGACCAGAGGTTGGAAACCACTGGACTATAGGTATTGACCGGGTGGGTCAAGACCCGAGCAAGGCCAGTTCGTTACAGGTTCGCTGACTTTAGCTTAGTATGGTAACGGGTCAGTTTGGTACCGGTGCAGTGACTCTTAGCACAGAGTCGGTGCAAGAACAGCACCGGGACAGGCTGGGAACAGGTCCACTGGTTTGCCGTTACCACGGGTAACACTGAACAGGGATGTCCACCTGTACAAACCACTGGCAAAATCACTCAGTCAGTACCACACACTAGACTGAGGGAAGCCTGCTCTTTAGTGGTACTCATTGGAATTTTACTTTCAGGGCAGTCGGAAATGTGCTGTCATAACTTCTACAAACCTTTGGAACCACTGTATCAAACGGCTTCATTAATACACTGAAGAGTTTTGATTTCATGTTTATGCTGCTTTCATACAAGCAGGTTTTCTGCCGGACTGATCCGGTTTTTCGAAATTTGCAGCAGAAAGCCAGTGATGTTGTGTTTTACAGGAGGAGAATTGACAACATTTACACAGACATCACCAACATGAAAACCATAGAATACTTTCCAAAAGCTATTTAATGAAGCTGCTGACTTCACTGAGCACTTACACAGAGCTATAAAGTGAGAAGAAAGAGGGGTCAAGCTGATCCTACTCTGAAGTATCTTAGACTATACTACA